>NC_138552.1:231938661-231996161 GCF_964273705.1 Natrix helvetica | reverse complement strand
CACTCACTCACACACAAACACACAGGCTTTTATGAATAAATGCTTATTCTATTACAAAGGCAATAGAAAATCCCACAACCATTCAGTTAATATGCATCAAAATTGATATTATTTGAAAATGGAAGAAGCACAAATATGTTAATTAAAACGACAAATAAGAATAGGTAATAAAGGATGGCTTCAAGGAAAAGTAGTAAATTGAAAATTTAGTTGTATAATACTAAATCTATTTTAAAGTTTATCAATAATTTGTTATAATTAAAAACCATTAGACAACACAATTGTGTTTATGAAAGAAAGCCACATTAATAATTCCCTCAACACTATAATCAGAAAACATATTCAGAACACTATCAAATATGGCTTCTACAGCATAACCTTGTGAAGTTTCACAAATAAATTTCACAAATCCTTACAATTTATATTGATATTGTTTCTTGATTGTTTATTTGTACCCTATGACTATCATTAAGTGCTGTACTTTTATAATTGACAAGTGTATCTTGTCTTTTTATGTACTCTGAGAGCATATGCACCAAAGACAAATTCCTTGTGTGTCCAATCACACTTGGCCAATAAAGAACTCTATTCTATTCTAGTGAACGTTTGTCTTCTTACAATTCCTTATTGCCAGCAAAAGCATTTTAATCTTTGACTCCAAATCCAAGAATATAAATGTTCAACAATGCTAGTAATAACCAAATGCAGGAACATAACAATCCAATCAATGTAGTACAATCAAACTTCACACATATATGAAGTCCAAAACACTACTTTTCTTTCCATGTCTATTGTGAAAACACCTACTTTAAAAGATAGCTTATCACTTCAATTTCCTATGATAATACATGGTAACCACAATATCTCAGTCAGAATGCACCATTATCCCTTGTTTTGTAATTGGTTTGGAGTTATTAATGCAATGAATGCAAAATTTAGAAAATTTACTGTTTCAGATGGCCTATTTGAAAATGAAGAAAATATTTACCACAGGAGTGCAAATATAAAGGATATTGTTGAATGAAAACCAGCGTTAAGCCTATTAACAGTTTCTATTTAAACCTAAACAATAACTGCTTGTACAGCTGTACACAGTACTAGTTGGCTTCTCTAATACTAACTCATATTAAGTATCATTAACTGGAATAAATTTTCTGAGTAGTTAGCAATTCTTGAAGAGACAAATTTAAAATTTCCCTGTATTTATGTAACTCAGTTTATTACCATGTTCCAAAACTGCTGGTAGAAGTACTTAAGTAAACTAGCACATTTTATTTGGCATCTCTTCAAACTGTGATCCTAGTTTGTTGTTTTAAAAAAGAACCAATCTAAGGTTGTGTTTCTGATTGTTGTATTAATGAGAAAAATAATCTAAGAAACCCAATAAAACAAAGCATTAAACAAGCCAGAGAAAATTCCAAGTTGTTTTTAGCAGTTTCAGCTAACAATTCTGGCTTATGATGCACAAATCAGTTCTGGCTTATGGTACACATGCTTATGATGTACAAACCAGAGTATTTAATGCCTGCCTAATTTCACATGTGAAATTAAATGCATAACTTTTTACTATTGGATTCAATGATAATTCATATTGCTATGACAACCATATTGGTTATCTATCCAAGATTCATAGGCAATTCCTAAAGGGAGCTATTAAAAGTTTTATCAAGTATTTACATTCAGTATTGTTCAAAGTTTTTTTTAAGGGTAAAAATAGAAACCTGTTTTTTCATCATATTGTGTGTTATCTATTAGGATTCCATTTCTATTTTACATAGTCCAAAAAAAGTCTTCTTTAAATGGGAGGCTTTAATCAAGAAAGAAAGGAACAACTTTCTTTTTTATGCCAGTGTCATCATTCTTGGGCTTACTGCATTCAGCTGAGAAACTCAGAATTGAAACAACCATTAAACTTTTTTTGAGTTTTGGGGTACAAAGAAAACCAAATAGCAGCAGAAAAAGAGTTCAAAACTATATTCCCTTTCTCGAGAAAGTCCTGTCCATTTCTATGAAGGAGGTTATAGAAGAGGATGTCACACCTGGGAAAGGAAGACAAAGTTGACATATTGCAATAGCCGAGAATAAACCACACATGCCAATCATAAGGGAAGCGAGGAAGGAAAAAACACGGATAAAAATCCGATTCGGTTAAGTGCCACAAAAACACAGAAGGACAGGAGAAGCTCAGAAGACAATAGTGGCTTCTTGTTTTCCACCCTCTCCTCTCTCCCTATGCCAGTGGTTCCCAACCTTTTTTCGGCCATGCCCCACTAAGCATCTCTAAAATCCTGATGCCCCCCCCCGTGACATATAATACTTACTGTACTCAAAAAGTGAACTCTACTCACGCGGAGGAAGCCTAAAAGGCCATTAACTTGGTTTAAGCAAGGTTCAAATTGCCCCCATTAAAAATCAAATTGCCCCCCTGTGGGGCGTGGGCCCCACGTCGGGAACCACTGCCCTACGCCCTTTCCTCACCCCCTTGAGGCCAAGCTGGCTGGGTCTTCGAGCCCCACTTCCTCTTCCCCCACCCCAGCTCTTCTACATGCAACTCCCACTACAAGGCGCAGGTCTGGGAAAGAGCCTCCCCTCCCCCCCATGTCAGAAGAAGAGTATGGGGTCTCCGAAGGCCAAGGAAGAGCCGAGCCTACCCGGCCACCAAGCCGGGCCAAGAACTATGGCCGTCATTCCCTCCGAAGCACGCATTATCCGAGTCCGGAGGAAGGCCAAGCCTAGGAAGCGCCCCACGCCCAACTCCGAACAGGCCTTTTTGCAAGCTCCCTTCCTTCTCTCCCCCCCTCCTCCTCCCCCCTAACCCTCGTTTTACTTACCCCCAGAACCCGCAGGGGCAACGGGGCGGTAAGCTGGGGGCTTTGCTGCGCTCGCTGCCGGCGTCTCCCATGGCGGCGGCGGCGGCGGCACCGGTGTTCAGGGTCAGGGCAGGGGAAGGGGCAGCTCAAGGCAAGAGGATCCAGGCCAGGACTCGAAGCCGGGATTCCAGGCCGGTCAGCTGGGAGTCGGACGCTACCACTACGGAGACGGCTAGGTGGGTGGGTGAAGAAGAGGCGGCGGCGGCGGTAAACGGCGGCGGCGGAAAGAGAGGCAGCCGCGCCCTTTGGTGCTTGAGGTGACACTGAGCTGCGGGCGGAGGCTACCGGAGGGTTGTGACGGGCCCACCACATGCCATCCCCGCGGTTAGCGCGAGCCCCCCTGACTCAACAATGCCCTCAGCTCCTCCCCCTCAGGCGAGCAGGGTGGTCTTGTCCGCCCGCAAGGCTCGGCTTCAAGTGGAGCGTACCAATACTCGGAGAATAAAGGGGAGGGATCGGAGACGCCGCAGAAGGCCAGCGCGTAAAGCAGAACTTTTATTTTAAAGAAGCGGGATGGCTGGGATTTTTTTTTTAAACGGACAGCATTCCTCGGCGAATAAGCCCGAGAATTGTAGTTGGGGAAACGATCGGATGATAGCCCCCCCTCCTCCTACGCTATTACTTGTCGATGGGTTGGCCTGAAGCGATTGGGTCAAGGGTGAGAGAGAGAGAGAGAGAAGAGTCCGCGCATGCCTGAGATTAGAACCCCGGAAGTAAGAGTGCGGAAAAGAGCTTCTCTTGAGAGGTGCCCCTCCCCCTGGTACATGGAATTCCCTGACTAAGCGGCGGCAAACCCCGGGAGTTCCTGTTGAGGTTGCCTTACCGCCGGCTTGCTCTTCTCAGTCGTCATCATCTCATCCCCACTCCCTCCCACCACGCTTTAGTACCAGTTTTTCCACCGACTCCTTAAAAAAAACAGGTTGTGGTGGGAAGAATCGGGCTGAAATCGTGCGGAGTCCAATCTTTTCATTCCGAATACCGTCGGGATGGATTGGATCGATTCCCTGGTTAATATGCATAACATTGAGCTGCTTTTCCAAGTATGGGAAATACGGAAATCTCTGCTCGATGGTTTTGATTGCAGCATTACAAGCAAAAAATAAAATTGGGGGAAGGGAGATGACTACCGGTCTGTTAAATTTCCTACAACTGCTTACAATTCTGCTTACGCCCAATAGTGGGTTTGTCTTCGTGGCATTCAAGGTTGCAATACTGAACCCTCTGAAGAGAGAGAGAGAGAGAGAAGAGAGAGAAAAAATGTATATCCTGAGTAATACAAAGAAGCAAAGTGATCCCTGACATCTTACATAATAACACATTATATTATGGTATGAGTTTTTGTAGACCAGATCAGCCAAATAAATTACTTTTACAAGTACATCTAGTGGGTGGGGAGAAAAATATTTTTTTAAAAAATGGGAGTGCTTTAATCTCAGGAAAGTAAGACGATTTGCAAACTTCTATAGATTTTGTGAGACTTTTAAAGTATTTAGCCTAGTTATTTACATAGGATGATTCTTTGAAGTAACTTAACAATAGATATTAATATTTTTAAAGGTCATTTAGTTCTTTTCAAGTTTTCATGGGCTAGAATTGACTTATAAAATGCAAACACTATGGAGTTGCCTATGTTCTCACATTGAGGCAGTTGGGTGTGTTGGAAGAAATGTCCTCGGTTCGGCTCCAAGTGGGGAAAAAGACACTGGAGACATGGAGGCTGCTTGGAAAGATGGTTTTAATGGTGGACAGGACCACATGGCTTGAGTCCTGAACAGAAAAGGTGATCACATGCTTCAATGTTGGTGGAGAAGAGAAGAAAGGCTTGCAGGGCTTTTTATAATCTGTTCGGCCCCACCTATCTGTTTCCTGTTCCTGTGTAAGAAATGTATTCTGATTGGTTGTCAGACTCACATGGGCCCATGCAAGGGCAACCCTCTAGGCTGAGTTTTGAATCCAGGTTTGGTTGACTTCTCAGATGCCATGTGGTCAGTTGAGTAAAAGGCAATATTATCCTGCCTTAATCCCATCCCCCTGGAGCCGATGGGGAGAACTCTTTATTATGTAAAGTGGACTAGCTTGGCCTTCTTAATGGCCCATTGACAAAGTGGGGATGGGCAGGAAGCTGCAGGAATTTACTTTGTGTTTAATGTGTTTCTCCCTTTTTCACATCCCGGAAAATATAATATTCTGCCTTTTCAATATTTCCTAGAATATTTCATTCTTCTGGGAGAGGGCTGGGTGATAACTTCCTACAGGTGTATGTTTTAAAAAAGGGACCAGTTGCTACCAATGCCAGTTAGATATAATGGCTGTTTTATGCCCTTTTAAATCCCAGCAGCTTATTTCAAATGCCACATGATAAGCCACTTCCTGAATATTTTGGTTAGTCAGTACAGAGTGGAGATAGATCCTTAGCCTGATTCTGCAGGACTCTTCTCATGTAGGATTATCTTCAGCTGACATGTACATGGGTGCTAAGGAAACAAAAAATAAATTAGGAGTAAATAACTGCATAATGCAAAAATTATATAGCCTGAAACAATTAAGTTGAAGAAAACTAAATCAGAACAGTGATTGTGATAAGCCTGCTGTCTACTACAGCTGCTGCCTGGCTCTTCATGTATCCATGCAGATACCCAAACAAAACGGTATAAGGAACTAGCAAGAAAAGATTTCAAAGCCGGTAATATAGTATTCACAGGGGAAGCAGGAAGAGAATTGGCATTAATTTCCAAACGTCATATTACTTGCAGGGGATTCTGGGGCAAAAGGGAGCAATGGATGAGTTAGCTGACAGCTAAAGGAATTATAATAGCTAAAATGAATGTGACTACTCTTACAGCTGTTAAAGATATTAGTGTCTTGGATTGTAAACCTAAAAATGGACTGAGCAGTTGACATTAAATAGGATTTATGAGATGGGGAAATGACTCTGGGAGAAGACGCACCAAAGTGTTTTGAGAGCAGACGTACATTGGGAAGCAGTGCTGAAGTAAAATGGTGTCATGGGATATTTGGCTATATGACGATAGAACTCCACTAAAGTTGAAGTAGAAGAAATAAGATCAAAGGTTTTTTCACCAGGATATAACTGGTCAAGTCCTTGACTTATGCAACAATTGGGATCAGAATTTCTGTTGCTAAGCAAGGTGGTTAAATGAATCCTGCCCATTATGCAACCATTTTTGCCATAGTTAAGTGGATCATTGTAGTTGTTAAGTGAACCATGTGGCCATTAAGTGAATCCCATTGACTGCTTGTTGGAAGTTGGCTAGAGAGTTGCAAATGGTGATCACATGACCCTGTTGCAAATAAATGGCAAATTTTGCCCCTACCTAGGGAACAGACATGAAAAGTTGAAAGCAGGGAAGCATAAAAAAGATCTTCTCTATCAAATTAGCTTTGGGAAGAAAAAAATGACAACACATTATCTTCTAAATACCATCATCAACAAAAGAAACAACTACAAATTGGAAATGTAAGTTCTTTGGAATAATAACCCACACTAACCAAGTGTTTCATTTCTCAACTTCTACAAGAGAACTACGTAAGAACTTTACATTTCAAGCACCAGAAAAAGTGTTTGCCTGTACAACATCTAACAAAACAGATTCCCATACAAACACTTTATTTAAAAAAGTCACTGACTACTCAGACCATTACAGCACAACCAATACGATAGAACAGCGATGGCGAATCTTTTTTGGCTCGCGTGCCACAAGTGGGGGGGAGCACAGGGGGGTCGTGTGCGTGCGTGCCGCACCCATAATGCAATGCGCGACCCCCCCAGTAAGCATGCGCACACAACAGGTGCGACCCCCCATTTTTACATGCTTTTTTCGCCCTCCCCAGGCTCCAGAGGCTTTACAGGAGCCTGGGGAGGGCAAAAAGACCCTCCCCACCCCCCCTGGAGGCTCCTGGAGGCTTCAGGGACCGTCCGGAGGCGGATAGAATCGGATAGAATATAAAAGGAATACATTGCCATACATCAAAAACATATCGAACAACCAACATACAGTTACAACTACACTATTATCACAGCACCCAAACCAACTAAGGCCTTCCAGAACTTCTTATCAAACATAAAGATCTAGTAGCCCTATTCTAGTAGAAAAAATTAGGAATTATGGACAACACACTATTAAGGACTATTAAGAGAGCCACTTTATAGGATAACCAGAAGACTAGCAAAGCACATCCACAGACACAACTAGCAATCAGAAGAAATGTGAAAGTATATTAATCTCGACCATAGTTTCAGCTGGGAAACAGAGCATCCTTTAAGGTTTTAAGCTGCTCAGAGTTGCTGTGTGGCAAAATGGATGACAAACAAATTTAATAAATAAATGCCAGAGCAAGCTAAACCCAAAATTGTTATAAATTCCTGGAAGCTTGACATTCAGACAAATTAGCCATCATTAGACACATAACTACATTTACAAACCATTTAAAAGAGACAATAAAAAACTAAAAACAGAAAAAAGCCAATGCCCAGATAAGCAGGAATTAATTTATTAATTATTAATAATATTTTCTATATAAATTAATAACAAACAAGCAGAAAAGAATGTTCTAATCAAGGAACTACCAAGGAGAAAACCATGCCCCCCTGTAACCCTGGCAGGGCAAGTAACTATAGATAAACAGGGAGCAAAGCCAACATTTTATTAGTACTAATTATGGTAGCTAGTCAAGTAATGAACCATCTGGAAGCAAATTACCAAGCTCCAAGAGTCCCAAAGACTATACAGGAAGGAGGATTTCCCAGCTTCATCCATATGGGAATATGGGAAGAGAGGCTCAGTTTGATAAGGGGAAAGGTGTATGGCGGTAACCTTGAAGAAGTAATGCAAGTTAAGTAAACTTCACCTCAACCCTTTGAAAAAGTGGGGGGGGGGATAAGAAAGAAATGTATTCTTTTTCAATTGCATTGGTGTAAGTAGGGACAGCGAATAAGTCAGTCCCCTGTTCTCTATGACAACCCTTCACGTTAACATGTCCCACTAATCCTTTTCTTTGATAAGTTAGATATATCTAGCTGCCTCAACCATTCTTCATACAATTTAGTTGCCAGGCCCTTTATTATCTTACCGCACACTCCCTAGGGCAGTGTTTCTCAACCTTGGCGACTTGCCGTAAAGTCGCCAAGGTTGAGAAACACTGCCCTAGGGTCTCAGGATATTTTTTTGTATCATGGTACTCAGTGGTGGGTTTCCAATTTTTTTACTATCTGTTTGCTCATGTGCACGCATGTGACGCTTCTGCACATGTGCAGAAGTGCCCGGGCAGATAGGCAGAGCCTTCTGCCACCGTCACTACTGATTCGCCCAATCCGGGCCGAACCAGGAGCAACCCACCTCTGATGGTAACCAAAACTAGGTGTAATATTCAAAGTGTGGCCTCACTCGTGCAGTATAAGGTGGTAATATCACTTTACGTGATTTTGATGCTATCCATCTCTTAATGCAGCCCAGGAATGCATTGGCTTTTTTGGCAACTGCAGCATATAGGCAATTCATACTTAAATGCTGGTCCACTAGGGCATCTAGATCTCTCTCACATACCACTGTTAAGCCAAGTGCCACCTATTTTATGCCTATGTACTTGGTTTTTCCTGCCTAAGTGCAGGATCTCACTTTCTTACCACTGAACTGCATCTTATTGTGTAGATCCCAATGCTCAAGTTTGTCAACATCCTTCTGAATCTTGAGTCTATCTTCAAAGTGTTGGCAATTCTCTCCCCCCCCCCCCCACCTTTGGTGTCATCTGCAAAAGACTTGCCTTTCTAATCCCTTGTCAAGATAATTTATGAAGAAGTTGAAGAGTACTGGGTTCACATCAGTGGTGGGATTCAAATAATTTAACAACCCGTTCTCGGCCCTCATGATTTCTTCCAACAACCAGTTCACCAAACTGCTCAGAAAATTAACAACCAGTTCTCCCGAAGTGGTGCGAACTGGCTGAATACCACCCCTTGTTCACATCATATTGTGGAAACTGGCTTTGTACTTCTGCTTTAGCTTGGCTTGAAACTTGCATGTGAGCAGATCATAATCAGTTGCTCAGCCAATTCTTGAATCGTATATTTGTTGTTATAATTGAATTCTTCCTACTACCAATAATATAGCCGATTTGATTTCTTTGTGCTCCATCTTGTGATTTCTGTGTGCTCCATCAGTTTGATTGTTTGAAAATTGGCAATGCATTGGATTGGCAAAAATGGAGAGGTTATTCCTCCTAATTCATTTCTGTTTCATGGGCCATACAGTCCAACTGTCTTTCCCCTTTTCAATCTCCCACAGTTTATAAAGATGAGGGTGTCTTAAGAATTGGAAAGATCAGCTTCTGCAAGAATCATCCATTTTGATATTGCAGAGCAAACAGAAAATACAAGGTAGTGGGGAAGGGGGAACTAAAATGGAAGGTGATATGTTACTGGAGGCTTTGTGGGATGAGTGGACCAGACAATTGGCCTGTAGTCTGGTGGTTCCATGTTCCCACTTCGGTTTCCAGTTAGGGAACATGTGTTAGGGCAATCATAAATATTGTAGACTCCAGACATCCAGACAACTCCTACATCATAGCAAAGGGATCCATAAAACACTTAACTTACAGTTAACTTTCTATCATGATCTAGTGATCCTTTGTAGTTCAGATAGTTTAGCCTACATTGAATCTAAATGATTCAAGCATGACTTCACTTTGCTAGTTTTTCCAAATTTGGCCACATAGAAGAATTAATCTAGAAGGGGTGGTTTAATGCTGATTCTTAGCAGGACCAGCCTTGCAGGCATGCACTGTTAAGAATACTTGTCTGCAAGTATCAACTGTATTTATTTAATGCACTTCTATTGGAACCATTCTTTTTAAGAATCCAATTTGATTAGCACCATTTCGATTCCTGCTGTGACTGAGCAGTTTGTGATTTCAGTTTTTAAAACCAAGGAGATCCTGAGATAACAAAAACAGTGGCAGAATACAAGAGCATTCTGTTTGCCAACGTAGGCCCTGCTATGAATGTTTTCTGCTGCCATTAAGCATTTGAATCATATTCTGGAATAAGTTGTGGTACTTTCTAAAGGTCAGCGGGACTCACTGATAAATATTTCGTTTCTGGCTTGGGTGCAGGGAATCAAATTCTTCTCATTTTCTCTGCAATGTTGCAGAAAAATAGTGTTATTTTCCCAGTCAGCAGCAACTTGCTCAACAAGAGAAAAGTGCCTGCTGACAGACAGAAACAAATTCTGTTTGCTCACTGCTCCCCAAAGCAGGAATCTTTCATTCTTCAAACCAGGAGAGGGTAACATTGCCCTTCTACTTCTTAAAGTCCTTGGTAGAATTAGGCTTACTATTTTAGTTGCTTGATCTTGTTTTTTAACAGCGGTCAGAAAGGCAAACAAGCAATACAGGTAGTCCTCAACTTACGACCACAATTCAGCCCAAAATTCATGTTGTTAAGTGAGAAATTTGTTCAGTGAGTTTTGCCCCATTTTACGAATTTTCTTGCCGCATTTGTTAAGCGAATCACTGCAGTTATTGAATTGGTAGCACGGTTGTTAAGTGAATCTGGTTTCCCTATTGACTTTGCTTGTCAGAAGGTCGCAAATGAGAATTACATCGTACGTTTATGAATGTAAATCATGTGACCATCAGGATGCTACAATTGTCATAAGCATGAAAAATGGTCATAAGTCACTTTTTTCAGTGCCATTATAACTTCGAATGGTCACTGAACGAATTGTTGTAAGTCAATTCAGCTGCTCATCTTGCTTCCCGGCTAAAGGACTTTATGAACCAATCGCCAAGCAAACGAATTTTGATCATGTGACCATAGGGATGCTATGGTCATAAGTGTGAAAAACTGTCATAAGTCACTTTTTTCAATGTTGTGACTTTTAACGGTCATTAAATGAACTATTGTAAGTTGAGGATTATGTGTACTGAAATATTGGTTGTGACAATATTGGCAGGTACTCCTCTATCATAGAGCAAAGGAACTACTCTACTAGATAAAATAGCATTTACTACGACAACATTATTGTGTCTTTTTTCACTTTAAATACAATTCCCACAGTTGCAAGATAAATGTTCATGTACAGCAGCCTATTGTGGATCTAGCCAAGTGGACACAGATGCATATGCCTGATCGGGGCCTCGGGCTACTTTGGAACATAGTAGGTTTATTTTTGCTTGAAGAACTCATTAGATGTGCTTATGTTCTGATTTTGTGAGAAGAATGTCCTTCCTCTCTAGCAGAGTGGAGCAAAGCAGAATACATCTAGTCTATAGAGAGTTCCTCTAGAAAATTATGGGATGTGGATTCCCAAGGTAGAGAGAGATTTTTAAAAGAGCTTGATCAAGTTGTAGTAGTTACAAATGTTACTTGTAGTCACTACTACAAGTAGTAGTCCAATCTCTGTTTCAGTTAAAGATTCCTGAGGAGCATGCCATTTTTCAATGCCAACATTGGAGCTTTGGGTTTTGAGAATTTATGCTCTTAAGCCGGAACAATTGCAAGGAAAATCTCTGGTGGATTGGAATATCTCAAGTCAAGAATCCAGCTACAAGATGTGCCAGCTTGCCTTTGCATATTCCAATATTTGACCATGGATTGATTCCTGTAAGGCAGAAGTGTCAAACACGCAGAGCATGGGCCAAATCCGGCCCGCAATAGGCACAGAGTTTACCCACGGGACTATCCCAGAGGCGGCAGGAACTGGCCTGTGCCTCCCTAGATCCCTTCTGATAGGGATAAATTACTTTTAATAACATCAACAATAGAATGATAAATAAAGGGTGGACCTTTTGTCAGTTTCTAGACTGAGAAATGAGTCAAATCCTGCTACAAAATTGCATGAGGGCACTATTGACAATGTTAGATACTGGTATCAACTACAGTGGTTTCCACCAAGGTCCTCTGTTCTGGTAGGAACAGAGGTTTAATCCTATTGGTCGAAGGGTCTGACAGCTCCCTATAAAAGGGCTGCTGTCAGACTAAACCTTCGCTGGATTGTTCTTACTTGTTATACTTTAATAAAGAGCTATTGTTGCCTTAGCCTTGTGTGCCTTTCCATTACCTGATCTAACAGACAACTTTTTATGTAATGGATAATTCAGACCTGTATGTTTATTTAGAGTTTGCCACTGCATGATTCATGTGTAATAATACTAGTCTGGACTTCTTTTAATTGCTCAGATGCCAGCTACATTCAAAGAAACAGAAAAATCTATGAACGTTCTGCATTATAAATCCCTTTCCCACTTTTTTTCATGAAATAACTGTTGTATTTCTGCACTGTTCATTAATCAATTTGGTATAATGTTTGCTTTTGAGGTTTTAAAATTAATGGTTTTCTTACAGAAACATCTTTATGGGAAAGAATAGAATGCTAACTGACTGGAGAGGGAGAGAGTTAAATATAATTATTTCAATCAGATGAAGTGTCTCTCTGAACCATAAGAATGGCTTTTCTCATTTTAAGTTTTTTCCCCAAGTTGAGAAGAAGATGCAGTATATATCATTTACAGTCCTCTCTACCAGTCCATCTTTCAGGTATTCTTTTAATGAATATGTCAGTTGGCAATCATATCAGGACCAAAATAAGTTGATTTTGTACACCCACAACTTATGTGCAGTAGATCTTATTTATTGGAAAATGCTCCGGCACATCTCTCTGACTTTGCCAGCATACAGTACAATGACCTTAATGATTTTCTGATCTCTGAGCCAGGCTAAGTCCTTATTTGCAGGGATTCAAATTTGGTTCCAAGTTACCTAATGTTTTTAATATAAATTTATTATTTTTAAAAAATGGCAACATGAATACTAATGTAAACTAATACAGAATAAAGAAAACAAAGAAAGGAAACATGGAAGAAAGCCAAAAAATTAAAAAATGCAGAAAGAAACATTAAAGGATGGATGGAAACTAATTCAAGAGAGTCGCAAGGAGAAACTTCCCAACAGAGAAGACAATTAACCAGTAGAACAGCTTGCTGTCAAAAGTTACGGGTGCTTCATCACTGGAGATTTTTAAGAAGAGACTGGACAGTCACTTGTCTGAAATGGATTGGTATAGGGTCTTCTGCTTGAGCAGGGGGTTGAACTAGAAGACCTCCGAGGTCTCTTCCAGCTCTCTTCTGATTGATTGCAATGATGAAAAGAAATAGAAAGCTTCCAATTTCAGCAAAAATAAATATGATCACAAAGATTCTCCAACTCTACAATTACCGAAAAAGCTCATTTCCCCCCTAATAACTGAAACTACAAGTCATATGCATTTTTTCTGGTTCATAAGAAAAAATCTACATCATTTCCAGTCAGCCATAAATGCAGATATTGTTTTTTCTCTAATCAAGGAAGCCAATTTAGTCATCTCAATAAGCTTCGTTGTCTTCACCAACCATTGCCTTATTGTAGGTAATGTTGAACTTTTCACTTTTGAGTATATAGATAATTATGTGGTTCTGATAATATTGTCTTTTTCTCTTGGGATTCTGCAGAAATTATTTTCATCCTTCAGCTCTTCTAAGTGTACAGGAAACAGCGTATTATAAAACAGACTAAGAAGGGGAGAAATGATGTGAAATGTTTATTTAATGATCTACAGACTGAATTTAAGTTTGGTAAGCAGATGGACAAAACCCATTTTTTGTGTTATGTTTACTTAAGATCACATTATTACTATCAAAATGCAGTAATAAGGTAGTATATATGCCACAGCTGGGTATTATATTTTTTAAAAAATTGTGAAACAATAATTGCTTGCTTATTTTTTTTTCATCCCAGACACTCTAGGAGATCTCCTTAGTGCCGCTGAAACATTATAGTACCAGATGGAGTCTAATTTGGATGTCTCCGTCTCCTTCTACTTTCATCTAAAGAAATTCCAAGTATGTGTCACCTTTGTAATTTTTTTGCTGCCCCACTTGCTTCTTCTTAACAACTTGCTTTAACATCTGAGATGTCATCTCTGAGACATCTCTGAGATATGTGAAGAAGTTACAATATATTTTATAAACTTTGTGTTAACCCTTGTGGGAAGGGAACTTCACCAAGGCAGTGCTGTATTAGGAAGACCAGTACAGCCCATAACCCAACTGGAAGTCACTAGAATAACAAAGCCAGCATACATTCTAAAAGAAACATCCTGAGAATAATTACCAGGGTATCAGGACAATTAGAAATAGCTGCAGAGTACAAAATAATACAAAAGACCTAGGAAGTGCAGGAAGAAGTTACCTTTAAGAGAAGAAAAAGGTCAGAGTGACAACAAAGACTGATTATCTCAGGGCGAAGATGTAAAAATAGGAAATATAGTAGAAGACACTATCACTGCCTCATGGGAAGTACTTTAGGGCAGAGAAATAACAAAACTCAAGACAGGATTAGAACCATTAGCAAAGGCACACAAAAAGGGGTAAAACAATAGTACAAAGAAAACAAAAGGACTTCAAAGAGGAAAATGGTATAAAAAATGTACACTTACTGTATGTCGGGGTCAGCTCACCCAGGAACGCTGATCCACATCACTGTCGGTCTTGCTTTCCTGAAATAATAAAGACAACTTGCTTTCAAACGCAGCGTGCTTCGATCCCAAATTCATTCACTCAGCCGGTGACGCTCTCCCAGCCGGGAAATCCGAACCCGCAGAGGAAACCTTTTTCCATTTAACACCCTTACATTGAATTAATTTGGATTTCGAATGTGCGTGTGCAACATGCTGTACTTTGATTTATTTTGAAGTACTTCTAAGGTCCCCTCTCCCAATTTCATTATTTTAATGTGTTGAAAGAAATGTCCTTCTGGGTTCGGCTCCAAGTGGGGAAAAAGACACTGGAGACATGGAGGCTGCTTGGAAAGATGGTTTAATGGTGGACAGGACCACATGGCTTGAGCCCTGAACAGAAAAGGTGATCACATGCTTCAATGTTGGTGGAGAAGAAGAGAAGGGAAGAGAAGGGCTGAAGAAGGGCTTGCAGGGATTTTTATAATCTGTTCTGCCCCACCTATCTGTTTCCTGTTCCTGTGTAAGAAATGTATTCTGATTGGTTGCCAGACTCACATGGGCCCATGCAGGGGCAACCCTCTAGGCTGTTTTGAATTCAGGTTTGATTGAGTTCAGATGCCATGTGGTCAGTTGAGTAAAAGGCAATATTATCCTGCCTTCATTGCCATCCCCCCTGGAGCTGAAGGGGAGAACTCTTTATTATGTAAAGTGGACTAGCTTGGCCTTCTTAATGGCCCATTGACAAAGTGGGGATGGGCAGGAAGCTGCAGGAATTTACTCTGTGTTTAAAATGTGTTTCTCCCTTTTTCACATCCAGGAAAATATAATATTCTGCCTTATCAATATTTCCTAGGATATTTCATTTTTCTGGGAGAGGGCTGGGTGATAACTTCCTACAATCCCTCCTTTTTTTTTTCAAAAAATGTGAGTGGAACGCACATGTTTTTGACAAAAGATAAAATTGGTCAGATCAGGGAAACTTAATTTTTCTGATGGAAAAGCATTGAAAGAGACAGCAGAAGGATCCCTTCAGTGGCTCCCAGAGAGCTTTCAACCATGAAGGTCTTAGCAACCAGGGCACAATTTCTGGAAAAAAAATTTACAGTATCCAATTTACCATGCCAATTATTTTCAGGTGTTTGATATCACTTTCTGTGAGCTTCCAGACTACAAGCAAGGAGAAGTCCCAAAAAAAACTTCACAGCCATTGAAGGATTCTTCCTTTTAAAGAAGTACAGGCTGCCCATTTCCAAGGGATTTCTTTAACTTGCCCTGGCTCCTATTTTAGTGAGGCCAAATTGAGTTTAGCTAGTGTGCAATACAAGCTATTTAGTATTTTTTTTAAAGTTACACACAATGAGCCCAGGGACTCCTATCAGAGACCACCAGTGCAACATGTCCTGCTTTACTGGGCAACTGGGCAGCAGCATTTTTTTTTTGAGTCACAGGGTTTGAGTTTTGAAGATCCTTTCTGCTACTCTTCAAGTGGGGGAATTGCCTGAGGGGAACTGACCCTCCCCCATGGGATTAAAAGGGAGATATCACTGTTTAGGCTTTTGTGCAAAGACAAAAATCAACCTAGGAAATGCTTTGTGGAGTTGGGTCAAGAAGATAGTTTCAATCTAGTTCTGAATGGGGCCTCTCTCTCTCCCTCTCTCTCTCTCTCTTTTGTGTGTGTGTGTGTGTGTGTGTGTGTGTGTGTGTGTGCTTCAAAATACAGAAAATACAGATATTTTGGATAAATTTCCCTCCCACCAGCCAGAAATCTAAGGTGTTCAGATCTTGCTGTGCCAGCCACTCTCAAATACAATTCTTACATGAGTACATTAAACTGATTACAATATAAATGAGGCAAGGAAGAAAGCATAATAAATTTCTGTGACTGAAACAAAGAAAGAAAACCTTATCAAATTCCACCCTCCCCATAATCTTTTCAGCTGTCTTCTGGGAATTGAAAAGAGTCTTTTGGTCTTTACTTCTTCATCTCCTTCAGGGTTCTTTCATGTCTGCTGGATGGTACTAGGCTTGGCTTGCTGGTAAGAGTGGTCAGTCAGTCTTGGCAGTCTGTCCCAGGCTTGGCTAAGTTTTTTTCCCTCATGTCAGGTTTTATCAGGAGGCAATCACCAGCAGCAAATTGGAGAGTTATGGTTTGAGCTAGCAGTCCTTTGTTTCTGAGGTAAAAAAAGAGGAGAGGCCAAGAATACAGTTCTTTACAGACATACCTTTAGTCTTATGTGCAAGTGTGGAAATCCAAACATTATTTCAGGAGGCAGACGATGTAAATTTCATGGAACATGACATTCCCACTGCCTGTATGATTGAAACACTTTTGCAGTAAGATGAGTAAATTTCCAAGAGGGACAACAACTTGTGTTGCAAACAAACAAACAAGCAAATAAAATATCATAGGGTAAAGCACCTTGACTCATAAACATTTAAAAATGCACTCAGGTGTAAAAGAGGGAGGGAAGATAAACAGCTTTAAAAAAATTGCAATTAAAAAAAGATACTTTGAGTCAACACTCCAAAATATCAAATTCCATTCAGATGGAAGCAAATTCTCATTATGTTAAAACATTTACAAATGTAAGCAAAATATCTCAAAATCATTCCTTTTTATAGGTTTAATTAAGCATTTTAAACCTCAAAAATTTCCAGAAGAAAAAAAAATCAAAATTGTATTCAGAGCAAAGAAACGTAACTGCATAATTTTATATGCAGATAAAAGATCACAATAGTGAAAGGTAAGCGGAGCAGATCACCCATTTACTCCAAATTTCTCAGAAGAGAGGGGGGGGGAAGTGGTTAAAGTGAGGAGAAAAAATTTCAGCCTTTAATGACTCAAAAGGAAGGAGGGAAAGAAGGAGGGGGGAATGCCCAGAGGCATTCACAGGTATCACTGGGGCGTTTCATACACACACTCATGGTAAAAATGAGCAGACACTCATTCTCCCCGCTTTTCCTGCTTCCCTCCAAAGAATGACCCAGAAGGAAGAGTGGGGGGGGGGGGAATTCACACAGGCAATCACGTGGATCTCTGGATCCATTCACTTATCACTCCCTGGGGCATGGGGGACAAATACTCACATTCATACTGCAATCAGACCTTCATGCTTGCTCTTGCCAAACAATCATAGGTATTTCAGGAAGCTTTTTTTTTCACAAGCCACCAAGCTTCATTTTCTTTTATTAGAGGATCTCACCCTCCCTTCAGGTTTGGAAATGATAACACACATGCATACACACACATACCATTAAACAACCTTGTAACTTACTGCTTCTTTATATGAAAGGGAATCAAACTACATTCATACCAACTTTTACCATCAACATACTCACATTTGCACTGCAATCATTAATTTCACATACAAAAATCCCATTTCATTCTTTCTTCATGCAAAACAGTTATTACAATTATTTCAGGGAGCTGTACATAAGCCAATGAGCTCCATTTTCTATTATTAAAGGATCTCAACTTCCCTCCAGGTCTGAAAATGATCACGCACTAGATTGTTAATGCCTGTCTCTGCCCTGGGGTGTTCGTTTCTAATTTGGACCTGCCAGCGGATGCTGGCTAATTTTTAAAGATCCAAATTCTATCTTGATATCCCAGCACGCGCTGGCATTTTTAAATATCAAGATGTATAGAAACAATGTACAGAGATGTTTGTCCACACATTGTTTGCATTCAGCCAGGGTTCTAGGTTGGCGCTCCCAGCACACGCTGGCATATTTTTAAAGATCCAAACCCTATCTTGGTCTCCCAGCAATTTCTGGCATAGTTTTAAAGACCAAGATGTATGGAGACTTTCATTAACACATCGTTTGCATCTGGGTGGGGCCCTTGATTCATCTGATGGTGGCCAGAAAATCAGCAAATTTGTTGACAAAATCTAAATCAAAACTGCCTTCTGGAGGCCAGGTTTTTACTTTAGGACTAATAGAGTAGGTTGGTCAGAAAAATGTGCAGAGGGTTTTTACTCAGGTTGAAGGCAAACCTTTAGTAGGAATTTCCTTCATTTCATACATGCACACACAAGGCAACACTCTCCTCCTCCCCCCAAAAGGGAAAAAAAACTCTATACTCACCTGAAGAGTACAATCTTCTAGGGCTGAAAGACATGAGAACAAGGTTCCCTCCCCCACAGAAAAGGCATTGTTGGAGGATTAGAGGTAAGGGAGGGGCGTGGGGGGGTAGATAGCTTGCAGGCAGAGTTTGAAAAAAATAAAACCATCAGTTACTCAGCAGATAAACAGATAAACATTATGGGGATATCACAGATGAGAAATGGGGTCTGGATTCACATGCTTCAGGAAAGAAATGAACAGGTAAAATCATTTAAGCACACAATAAATGCAAGGATGAAACTTTTCTTGCAAACATTTCCTGGGTTGTTACTTTAAGATATAGGCAAGGAAGGAAGGAAGAAAAAAATATCTTTACTCTGTCTCTGCTGGCCAAAACAGATGCAAAGCAAAGATTCCCTCCACCTTCACTCAGTTTTGTGGGCCCAACAAACTGAGCGAAGGCAATTTCTGCCAGCTTACTCTTTTCTTTCTTTGAACACTTTAAAATTCTTGTCTTTTTTTTGGGGGGGGGGATTGGAGAAATTTTATAGTTACAATTACCTCGAGGGCACACAAAGACTTAGACATACACACAGAGAGACAAAGAGGGCATAACAAAACTCATGAATTTCACAAACAAAATCATTCCCACCCTGAATCTCAGTTAAATTGGGGAAGGCACAAATCTTAACAAACAAACCACGTGGTTACATAAAAGACAGAGAAAGAGACAGACAAGAGAAAAAAGAAACATTTCAACATTTCCCTTTTCTTTTAAGTACCTTTATGTAGCCAAATTAGTTTTCCTGTGTCATCTTTCAGCAAAGCCCATTTCTCACACAATTTCCTTGCTCTCAGCCAAAATCTTGGCATCTAAGGAAATCTCCGAGGGCACTTCTGGCCACCCATGAGCTAACGCTTCCTATGACCCTTTACATGCAGGGCTCACTTTGGCCTAGCCGGGTGCCACCCACCGTAAGTTTTCAGAAAAAAAAAGATTCTGGGAAGGACTTCGATTCCCTACGAAGTATTCGGCCCCTTCTCTCAGGGAATCACCTGGGTTTTGAGGATCAAAAAAGTGATCCTTGAGGACCTCTGCCCCTCTCTCTGCAGTTAGTACCAGGCACCTCTACTCTTTTACACCATGGGCCTTTTCTTTTTTTCTTTTTTTGCTTTCACAGGACAAAAGCAACAACAACAAAAAATATTCATTCACTTTTCCATCCATTTTCACACACACTCTCCTTTCCCTAACAGAAGGTCCTACTCTGGCCTGACCCTAATACTTTCCAGGCTCTCTTGGTAAAACACACAGAGGAACCAGGATCCAGCTGTGATTGGGAGAAAGATTTCATCACTCACACACATGCAGGCATACACACATTTCCACGCTTTGCCATGCTTTAACATTAAATTTTAGAGAATTAAAATTTAGAGGTACTCACCTTCTTTCCAGGCAGCCTTTGAGCTCAAACTCAAAACCCCTTTAAAACCTAGATCCAAATGGCTAAGGCCAAGATAAAGTCCACCCACAGACTCAATGGGGTCTGTGCCGGCATGGGAGGCTTACCTGGGCCATATCCATTTGTTAGGCTAGCTTGGAGTCCCATCTGTGGGTCGCCAATTGTTGAAAGAAATGTCCTTCTGGGTTCGGCTCCAAGTGGGGAAAAAGACACTGGAGACATGGAGGCTGCTTGGAAAGATGGTTTAATGGTGGACAGGACCACATGGCTTGAGCCCTGAACAGAAAAGGTGATCACATGCTTCAATGTTGGTGGAGAAGAAGAGAAGGGAAGAGAAGGGCTGAAGAAGGGCTTGCAGGGATTTTTATAATCTGTTCTGCCCCACCTATCTGTTTCCTGTTCCTGTGTAAGAAATGTATTCTGATTGGTTGCCAGACTCACATGGGCCCATGCAGGGGCAACCCTCTAGGCTGTTTTGAATCCAGGTTTGATTGAGTTCAGATGCCATGTGGTCAGTTGAGTAAAGGCTTATATTATCATGCCTTCATTGCCATCCCCCCTGGAGCTGAAGGGGAGAACTCTTTATTATGTAAAGTGGACTAGCTTGGCCTTCTTAATGGCCCATTGACAAAGTGGGGATGGGCAGGAAGCTGCAGGAATTTACTCTGTGTTTAAAATGTGTTTCTCCCTTTTTCACATCCAGGAAAATATAATATTCTGCCTTATCAATATTTCCTAGGATATTTCATTTTTCTGGGAGAGGGCTGGGTGATAACTTCCTACAAATGGATGGCATCTAGTGCAGCACAAATAAAAAATTCTCACAGAGAATGGGCCCTGTGTCCCTTGGTCTGCAATCATAATAAACTCTACCTAACCTCTGGTCCCCTGCCTTGAAAAGTGGAGATCTTTAAAAGAATTCTGAGGTGTGAAATGTGATTTATTAAAGAGCAATGCAGAGAAATTTGCAGAAATAGAGGTACCTCTTTGCCTAAACTCTTTTTTCCTCCAGTATGTCCTCTATCCAAGATGCAAAACATTTTGAGAATACCTTGATACTTAAAAAAAATTTTTTAAGTCACACAGAGCTACAATTAAAAGGGGTGGGGTTTTTCCTTTTGTAAGAGCAACTTTGCTGCCCAATATTATATACTAAGCAAAAAAGGTCTCAAATATAATTCTTGGAAAACCTGACTTTTCCAAAATTTAGGATCATCTATTAGGCTACTAGAACTTTCTGTTTAATATGCGCTGGGTTTATTATTTAAATCCAGATTAATTATCGAACCAGCAATAATTCACAATAGAAATAAACTGATTGGTAAACTGACTTTTCTTCAGAAGTGATGGACCTCTTTGCATTCCAGCACAAATGGGGAAGGATAGCAACAGATTTTCTATCTTCACTTACATCAAAAGTAATTAAACTTGAATTGGAGTCTTAAATCACATGCTGAAGTCACTATAGAGTTGAAGGGTTATTTTCTACTGGCCTGCTTTGATGGCAATCCCAATTTTGCATTCTATGCCAATCATATTATGCTTTCCATTAAGCGACAATAGACAAGAGTTGTAGTTTTTGAAAGCAACTTTAGGCCATCAATCAGTTTTAGCTTTGCAGAAATTGGATATGGCTCAGACCAAATAATGTTAGGAGATGCTTTAGCTAATTACATCTCTCTTTTTTTTTTAAAAAAAAAGAACACTATTAAACAGATTGTGTTTATTTTGCAGTTCCTGAAAGAACAGGCCCTGGAAATTTAATAAATTTAAAATTTAATAAATGTGAGAGCTTTAGTGTGTACTTCTTCAGTTATGGTTTCCATATTAGGAAGTTGGCCAGCCATTGGAAGTGGAAGTTGAAGCCAAACAAAAGATCTCTACTGTGTCTCAGCCACTTAGTATACTTGAATGAAAAAAGTGTGTAAATTGTCACACTGCATGTTCAGGGTGCTTTCATTGTATTAAGTGCCGCAAATTTTAGGATGCTCTTAGAAGAAAAGCAGGCACCAAAATGTAAAAGCATACATTGTGTAAGAAGTGCATTTACTGTTAGCTCTGAAGTCTGAACTAATAAACCAACACATGTATTAAGATTGGAAAGAGTTTAGGCTTAACAGACTGATCTGCTTTTTGCTAAAACCTCAAGATTCACCAGCAGAGCCAGATACAAATGTTAGCATCATCTTGGTAGGGGAAGGGTGCTTTCTGAGGGCACTCAGGATTAAGGACTTTGATCATATGTCTGAACCCATACATTTGTTTTTACATCAAAACTCATATGATCCTTCTACCCACATAAGCACAAACCTTTGGGATTTTTCACAAGCTTTTTTCATTCCAACAATCTAATTTGGTGTGTGTGTGTGTGCGTGCGCGCACGCACCCACGCTTTTATTAAACAACTGGGATTTAGAAACTTGCTATCTACCACAAATCATTCTGCAATTGATAAATAGATCTATTTCTACCTGCTGTCTGCTTGTCATAAATCACTTCAGATTAGGAAGATTCAGATATCCCCGATACAGTTTAAGCATCTAAGCCTTCAGAAACAAGTTAATTTGATTCAGATCACTCTAGCAGAAGTAAACTCTGATTGAATGATCTGGAACATTATATGATAAAACATGGTTTTACTGTAGAACGGAAGCTGCTGTGCCTTCTTTTTAAAAAATCAGTGAAATGGAAAATCGCTTGCAATGTTGGGTTCTTTCTTTCTTTCTTTCTTTCTTTCTTTCTTTCTTTCTTTCTTTCTTTCTTTCTTTCTTTCTTTCTTTCTTTCTTTCTTTCTTCCTGCAATTTATGTAACCACCCATCTCAACAAGTGATTCTAAGTGGCAAATTATATATATATTATCAGCACATTATATATTATTTATCAGCGCAAATGCAACACACACACACACACGTGTGTGTTGCATTTGTGCTGATAAATAAATAAATAAAGGGAGACTAGTAGAGATCTATTTCAAGCTATTTAGCTCTCATCAGCTAGCCATACCCTTACTGGGAATCGAACCTGGCTATATTACATATTAGGCAGTTGTATTAGCCACTAAGCCACAGGATCTCCTCCTTTATCAGCTAAGCCAGGGAAATAGGTATGTAACACAATCGGTATGTGACACAATACATATATCTATATCTATATAGCTATAGCTCTCTCTCTCTCTCTCTCTCTATCTATCTATCTATCTATCTATCTATCTATCTATCTATCTATCTATCCAGCATAAATACAAAAATTTAAATCCATACCCACTGAAAAAAAAATCACAATTACCAATACTAATGCAATCAGATGTATCCTTTCATATACTTGGGACCCCAGGCCTGAGCACAGAATCAGGTCTTAGGGGACTCATAAAAGGCCATCAAGGTTGCCATTATCCTAATCTCTGAAAAGAGAATGTTCGGTAGGACTATGGCAGAAAAAGTATACCTTCTGGGCCCTACCAAACAGCATTCCTTAATCAATAGGACCTAAAGATTGCCAGACTGGATTGGGTAAGTAGAACTAACAGGGTACAGATAGTCCCTCAAGGCCTAAACCCTGAAGAGCTTTAAAGGTGATAACCAGTACCTTGAAATTCACCAGGAAGCACACTGGCAACCAGTACAGCTCATAAAGTAATGGTGTTACATAAATTGAGTAACTAGTACCATTGACTACTTGTGCTGCTACAGCTGAAGCGTCTAAGTCCTCTTCAAAGGCAGTCTTGCATAGAGCACATTGCAATCGTCCAGATGTGAAGCATGATTGACAATGAGCAGAGCCTCCCAGTCCAGGAATGGGCACAACTGGCAAACAACCCAAATGTGTGGACAAGGCTTTCTAGCCATGACTGACATACCTCTACGGTGTGTCTCAGGTCTGTCTCAGGCAGGGCCACCCTATCCAGAACCAAAGATGGAAATCTTCTGGAGATCCAAATGACCAAATCCACTCACTCTTGCTTGGGTTGAGTCAAACCCTTCCAAGCACTGTGGCATCACTGATGTGGCCTGGAATAGAGATATACAGCTGATCCATTAGCATGCTGTAATACATCATCTTAAATTTTGGGATTTAAACCCAGCAGACTTTTGTAATGTTAAACAGGAAGAGCAAGTGAACCAACCTTTGCAGAGCCTACAAAACAGGAGCATTGGGCGGGATCCTTTTCCTGTTGTCAACTCTGACTGAAATTGGCCCTAGAGGAAGGAAGAGAACCAGTGCAACACCGTACCTGTTAGATTCGGGCAACGAGAGAACAGACTCCGGACACGTAGTGACTTAACAGCTCTTTATTAATAGTAGTAGTGATCCAGCTTAGCTTGTGGTCTGAGGGTTCCCCTTTTATAGGGATCGGGTACGCCTCTCGACTAATCAGAACGATCCCTAGTTCCCGCCCTAGCGGCGGACCTGAGTGGAGACTTACAGCGATATATGCTAATATCTAACACCCCTCCCTTCTTAGTTGGAGTGTTCCGGTTAGTGACAAAGTCCTTTAAGTATGTCGGTTTCTGTCTTACACGGGTGGATCGTCGGAGTTCGGGTTGAGTGGGAGTGGGTGTGAGATCGGCTTGTTCAGCTTGTTCCGTTTCGCAGTCGGGGGTTGGACAACTTTCCTCGCTCGGATGCTGACCCGATCCGTCGTTGATCTCCGGTTCCACTCTGGGCTCCAGGGTGCTGTAATCCTCTGTGTTTGGGCTTTCGGGTTGCTGACTTTCCGACGGAATATAGTCCTCGTTAGCGGATCGCAGATTTGAGTGCGCCAGGCGACCCCGGAGTTGGTCTATATGCCTTTTCCAATTTCTACCGTCTTCTAGTTCCAGCAAGTATGATCGTGGACCCGTGATGCCAATTACCTTTGCCGGCATCCACAGTGTTCCCCCTGCATAGTTGTGGGCGTAAACTGAATCCCCTATGCTAAAACTCCGAATTTTGCTTGTAGAGTCTGGGGGCGATGTGGCAGAGTAATTTGGGTGAAGTCGGTCCAGGTGAGACAGTAGACGGCGGCCCATGAGGAGTTCAGCGGGGCTCCTACCCGTCGTGGCGCTGGGGGTAATATGCTGGATTAGAAGGTAATGATCAATACGTGTTTGCCAATCACCTGGGCCCATCCTAGCGAGGGCCTCTTTTGCAGATCGCACCATTCTCTCCGCCTGTCCGTTCGAGGCCGGATGGAATGGCGCGACAAGGGCATGCCGAATTCCCTGACCTGCTAGATATGTTTCGAATTGCATGGCCGTGAATTGGGGCCCGTTGTCGGAGACCAGGAGGTCGGGCAGGCCATGAGTAGCGAAAAGTCGCCGTAGTACCTTAATGACTGCCTCTGCCGTGATTGAAGTCATTAGGACTACTTCCAACCTTTTGGAGTATGCATCCACAACTATGAGAAACGTTTGTCCCTGGACTGGCCCTGCGAAATCAATGTGTATTCACGACCAGGGTGCTTTTGGTTTGTCCCATTCTGTGGCGGGCGCTTCAGGGGGTGCTGGTCTAGACTCTTGGCACGGATCGCAAGTGGCTACCCATTCCTCTATCTCTTTGTCCATGTTTGGCCACCAAACGTAACTCCTCGCTAACGCTTTCATCCTTACGATCCCCGGATGCCCAACATGTAATGCTTCTAATACATTTCTCCGCAATGCGTATGGAACAACAACTCGATCCCCCCACAACAAACAACCTTGTAAAACCAACAATTCATCGCGTTTTGCCCAAAACAGTTTGAATTCGGGTCCCGCATTTCCCTTGGGCCACCCCCTCCATACCCAAGTTTGTACTTGTCTGATTACATTGTCCTTAGCAGAAAATCTAGCAACGTCCAAAGAAGAAATAGGTCCTGAGTCCAAACAGTCAATTAATAAAACCGGTACCTCGGGAGTGGGGTCTGTTAATAGTTCAGGAAGTGGGCAACGGCTGAGTGCGTCTGCGTGCCCTAGGGTGGAACCCGGTCGATGTATCAGTTTGTAGGAGTACGCAGCCAGGAAAACAGTCCACCTGGTCATGCGCGGGGAGAGTGAGACTGGTGTGGGGCGGTTTCCCGCCAAAAGACCCAACAGTGGTTTGTGGTCTGTGATGAGTTCGAAATCGCGGCCGTAGAGATACTCGTGGAAACGTTTGACTCCTGCCACAGCGGCTAACGCTTCCCTGTCCATTTGGCTGTAGTTTCTTTCGGCCGATGAAAGAGTCCTTGAGTAGAATGCTATGGGCGCTTCATTCCCGTTTGGCATTCTGTGGCTGAGAACTGCGCCGACGCCGAAAGGTGATGCATCGCAGGTCAATACCAGTGGCAGCGTTTGGCTGTATTGGACGAGGAGTGAGTCGGTTGTGAGCAGGCGCTTGACTGTGGCGAAAGCTGCTGCCTCGGAGCGTCCCCATGTCCATTTCGCGTTCTTGGCAAGGAGTCGATGTAGCGGCTCAGCAACGGTAGCCTTCTGTCTCAGGAAAACGCTGTAGAAGTTAAGTAGTCCGAGGAATGCCTGCAACTCGGTCTGATTTTGTGGTGTGGGGGCGTCCTGGATCGCCTTAATTTTCTTCGATGTTGGATGCATGCCCAAACCATCGATTCTATATCCCAGGAATTCTACGCTAGGCACGTTAATTTGGCATTTTTCCTTTTTAAGGCGGAGACCCTTTTCTCTAATTCTAGCCAGAACAGTTCTAACTCTTTTTAATAGTTGCTCCTCGTTTGCAGCTGACACCAAGATGTCGTCAAAATACGGGACGACCCCTGGTATTCCCTGCAAAAGCCGTTCCATGACGCTCTGGAACAGACCGGGAGCGATGCTTACCCCGAATTGTAACCGGTTGCATTTGAAAGCACCCCTGTGCGTCACTATAGTCTGGGCCTCCGCCGTGGCGCTATCCACTGGCAGCTGCTGGTATGCTTGTGCCATGTCTAATTTAGCAAATATTTTTCCTGGCCCCAACGAGTGCAATAGGTGTTGGACTACTGGCACAGGATACGTGCTTTGTTGTAGGGCAACATTAATTGTGCATTTATAGTCTGCGCAGATGTGGACTGACCCATCTGGTTTAACTGGGGTCACAATGGATGTTTCCCAGCGCGCGTGATCCACCGGTTCAAGGATCCCCTGTTCTACGAGTTTATCTATCTCCTTATCAATTTTTGGACGGAGTGCGAAAGGCACTCTTCTAGGTTTGAGTCGGATTGGCACCACGTTTGGGTCTAGGTTGAATGATATTGGTTTACCCACATACTTGCCAAGACCAGGGCTGAACACATCCTCGAACTCCTTAAAAATCTGCTCAGCGCTGCTGTTCTCCACGGCGTTGATTCCGGTGACTTCTAGCCCCAGGGCTTCAAACCAATCCAGTCCCAGGAGGCTCTGTAAGGGCGCGCTGGCGACGGTCACGGGCAGCTGGGCTACGTTGTCCTTGAACTGTACCCAAAACGTGCCTTGACCCACGATGGGGACCCTGTTCCCCTGGTAGTCTCGCAGCAGGATGTCTGGTGTACGCAGTTGGCGCTTTTTAAGGCTAGGGATTGCCTTTTTCATGGCGGACCATGAAATGATCGTCAGGGACGATCCCATGTCAACTTCCAGCTCGCAAGGGGAGTCCTCCAGGAGGACAGTGATTTTCAGCTTTTTAGGCCGCTTGGTGCGGACCTGACCTATTGTTGTGAGATAGGTTCGCAATGGTTCTCTCTGGGTCAACTGTCTCTCGGCATCGGTATCCTGGGGATACTCTCTCTCGGCTCTCTGGTAATACGCCCTTTCAGCTCTTTGTGTGTAATCTCTCTCGGCAAACTCCCTTGGATTTCTCTCTGGGCGCCCTTTGTTTTTTCGCCAAGCCCCTGGGTTGGGCTTCTGTTGGCGGTACATAGGAGGCTGCCGTTGTGAGGCAGGGACTTCGCTCCGGCACACTCTTGCGATGTGCCCCAGTTTGTCGCAATGCGAGCAAACAACGTTTCTGAACCGACAGGTAGACCGGGGGTGGTTCCCTCCGCAACTTGCACATGATGGCAAACGGAATTCGGGTTTACCCACCAGTCTCGCGTGACTGCTCCGCATACGATGGCTGTCTTCGAACTCGGGGTCCTCGACCTCTTGATCGGTGTCCTCATAGTGAACTCTGGCGTGTCTGGCTCCGGTCTGGATCGCGCTGTACCCGCGTTGTATGGTCTCGGATGATCTGTCCGCTGACTCAGATGCTCTTGCCTCATCGAGTGCGATCTGTAGGCTTAAATTGGGCTTGGCCAACAACCGTTTTTGTAGGGAGATGTCTCTTAACCCGCATATGAGTCTTGCCAGGATTTGCTCGTCCAGATCCCTGAACTCGCAATGCGTTGCTGCTTTTCGGAGCGCTGCAACATATTGGTTGATTGATTCTCCCGCCTTCTGGTTCCTCGTGTTGAATTCCTGGCGGCGAATGTGGCGGGAAGGTTTTGGCGCGTAGTGTGTTTGTAAAGTCTGTTGTAGTGCCGCCCATGATACTGCCTGTATGGGTGTTGGCTCAGAGAGATCTCTGGCCGTCTCGAAGACTTCTCGGCCGCAGTAGCTCAGGAATATGTTCTTCTTTCGAGAATCTGGTACTCCCGTGTACTCGTTTGCTTCAAGAAAACACTCGAACCTTATCATGTAGGATTCCCACTGATCGGCCATTGGGTCGAACGGAGCTGGAGGAGTGTGCATCGCCATCTTGTCCACGTTTGAATTTGCCGCGCTGAGATGGCTGCCGGAATTTCCGCCGAATTCCTAGGCTGGATCGAATCCTTGGATTCTGGAGGTAGCTTCTTCATCCTATCTGTCTCTCGATCCCACCCTCGTCGCCAGTGTTAGATTCGGGCAACGAGAGAACAGACTCCGGACACGTAGTGACTTAACAGCTCTTTATTAATAGTAGTAGTGATCCAGCTTAGCTTGTGGTCTGAGGGTTCCCCTTTTATAGGGATCGGGTACGCCTCTCGACCAATCAGAACGATCCCTAGTTCCCACCCTAGCGGCGGACCTGAGTGGAGACTTACAGCGATATATGCTAATATCTAACAGTACCATTGATGGTACTGCAAACCACAGATGAAAAAGAGCCACCTTAGTTCCATACCCCAGCTTGATTTCCAGCTTGAAAGGGGTCCAAATAATCTTTTTTCATTCTGCTGCAGGGTAATCATTTTCTCCACAGCCTTCCCTAAATGCTGTTCAGACTGTTTGGATTGAGTGAAAGCCCCTTGAGAAGGAGGTGCATCATCGGCCCCTTAAGAGGTTGCAGGATCACTCCCTCCCTCAAGGAATTAACCATTGCCCAAACTCAATCACACATCCCCTCCTGGGCAGCCCTGAGCAGCCAGAGGGGCATGGATCTAATACAGAGATGGCCAAACTAAGAGCGGCAAGAACCTGTCCATTTCTTCAGCCTCAACAGAATTGAGCATTTCCCTGATAACCATGGAAGACCAAGCTCCTAAAACTTCTCTTCACCCTGCATTATTATCCCCATCCATCATATTATTTCTTTAATGGTGCAGAACAGATGACAGATCACCGAGTGTCTCACTTTCCCTCTCTAGTCTGCTGTTCTTATGTATAGAAAAATATTAGCCTGGAATAACCAAAGGCAACTCCTTTTGGGGCTGTCATCCCAAATTATCAACAGTATTGTTTTCTGTGGCTCTGAAAAAATCTGTGTCCTTTTGATAGCTATAAAGAGATTTGGAAAATGCAAATTCTTGCCTGATGGTCATATCATATTTCTCTCTTTTCCCTCCTTCTCTATTGTCACCCCCCCCCCCTTCTACCTTTTTTTCTTTGGTTTCATTTTTTGTCAATTAATAGTTTTGGATGTTATCTGGTATTTAATAAATAAACATCAAGCTCTATTTTTGCTAACTGAAATCTGTGGTGCATGAGCTTGCTCTGATCTAACTAAAGGGAAATTGACAGTAGATTTACAGACGAAATGAAGTTCAAATACATTTAGCAGCATTTCAGCTGTGAATTACCTAAAATTTCTCCAAATATGAAACATATACTATTTACAAGATATTTCAGTGGGAAATAGGAGAAGTGGAATATTTGGTGAGATGGTGAGCCTAGAAAAATCCACTAATTTACTATAGGTTACTCCTTTTAGAACATATCTGATCATTTCTTGCATTACATTGAAATATGTCTTAGGATGCCTCTTATGGCTAAATTAAATCATGTCCAGAGACTATAAATATAAATCTGAAATTGTTTGTCTCTTGGACTTGTTCCATTTTTTCTTTAAAATTACTACACTGGCATCAATTGAAAATCATGCCATTTTTAGGGTGCATTTGTATGAAATGAGATTAAAACTGAAATGTTTAAAGTGACAGCTCTTAAGCAAGCAGACCTAGAATTATATTATTAGGATCTCAAGAACAAAATATGGATTATATTTCGATTGGAAGAACAGTTTCCTTTTCTCACAATCTGGTATTAATATTTTGTGAAAGTTTGTCATTTCACTGCCGAAGAGAGGCTGATAAGCCTCTCATAGAACATTTATTTTATTGAAGTATCTAATTACTCGAAGCTGTTGTAAAAAGTTGCTAGCTGGTTATTTCTTTGGGTGTTTTTTTTTTTTAAACTGCACTTGCTACTATGTTTTTAACAGCAAAGAAATAAATAAATTCTGACATGTAAAAACTAATTCCATGCCAGAAACACCATTATCAGTTAATGTTTGTGTGGCATGTTGCTATTATAAAAGGCACTGAAAATAAGTTATACCAGAAACTCGATTTCATTGAGGGCTGCATCAGGGTTATGCTTGACTTGGGGGGGGAGGGGACAAGTGGAGTGATCTGGGTGGGCATGGCCAACTCAATGTCCTGCAGCCTTCTGCCATCGAAAACGGAGCCTGGGAGGGCCATGTGCAGCCCTTGCGAGCTCCTTTTTCGCTGGCAGAGTCACTGCATGCTGGTCCTTCACTTTTTTCAAGTCAGCCCTGCGGGCAAGATATAAGCACCCTTTGGGCTGGATGCTGCCCGCGGGCCTGGAGTTTGACACTGCTGAGTTATACATTCAGCAGTCAAAATCCTCAGTGCTATTTACTAGTCACTTTTATATGGAGCTTTGAAGTTAGACACTCAGCCCAAATATATAAATTCTGACTCTAGATAATCAAATTTTCATCCTCTCTCTCTCTCTCTTTTGCCTTTGACAAATTCTCCTTTTAAAATTAAAAACCACAAGCTTCTAATATCTTCAAAAAGAAATTGAAGTTTTGTCCTTTACAGTTCTGACTTATGGCTTATGAAAAAATGTTCCCTCTATTATTCAAAGTTTTCTAGGATTCATATTGGGAAGATATTATGTCATTTTGATGAACCGCTATTAAAATCTTCCAACACTTATCTTTTGGGGATTGTCAAATGTATCAGACAAGAAAATAAAAGAGTGGGTCAAGAAAGAACCTTCCTGATCAGTTTCAACAGCATTTACAAATGAATATCCTCCAGATGGGTTGGGACTGGACCTCCTCTGAAATTTTCTCGGTCTGCCTATTAGGGGTTGATTGCAACAAATCTAAAAGACATCAAATTGTGGAAGACTGATCAGATTCAAGAAGCTGATCGGCTTTTGCCTGTCAGATTGTTTTGTTTTGTTACTTCTCCAGGAACTCAAGACAATCTACATAGCATTCTCTCCTCCATTATTATTTTTTTGCCACAGCTCTGTTGATTATGTTAATCTGGAGAAAGCATCTAACTCAAATTCACCAAGTGCATTACATGGCTAAGGATCTGAATTATATTTCTGTCATAATTCAATTTATGAATTTTCAATGAAATATGATTAATATATCAGGACTGTGGAGAGAGCTGAGAAAGAGGAAGAGATTAAACTTTAGGTGAGTCCTTCAGCAAAGTGTCCTTAATATTGTGCTTTTATTTACTTACTATTTACTAAACAAATTTATATGGCTGCACAACTCATACATGGTGACTTCTAGGGACTTAACTTGCCTGTGCAATGCTCTGGTCTTGGCAATAAAATTATTTATGTCAGTCTCTTTTTCCCCTCTTTTCTTTTCCCTTCCCCCTTCAACTGATCTATTAATATTTCATTTTTCTTCAGTTGTTTTATTTGCACGGTTTAATCTGTTCAAAAGATTATTATAAGGCTGCTATACAATCAAGAGTAGTTAATTAATTACTAGTTTTGCTCACTGCAGTTAGATACTCTCAGTACACTCAAACAATAAGCACATGTGGTACAATTGCAATTGCTTAATAATAAATAATAAGCTGTCCTCCAAAAAATTAGACCAGAGGAAAAAAGTATATGTAGCCAACACAAAAGCAATAAAAATAAAAATAAAAAGTGGCTAAGATGCTGAGCTTGTCAATCAGAAAGATCGGCAGTTCGGCGGTTCAAATCCCTAGCACTGTGTTACAGCGTCAGCTCCCGTTACTTGTCCCACGTTCTGCCAACCTAGCAGTTCAAAAGCATGTAAAAATGCAAGTAGTAAAATAGGGACCACCTTCGCTGGGAAGGTAACAGCGTTCCATGCGCTTTTGGCATCTAGTTATGCCGGCCACATGACCATGGAGATGACTTTGAACAGCACTGGCTCTTGGGCTTTGAAACAGAGTCAGAAAGACTAGCACATATGTGTGAGGGAAATCTTTATCTTTTAATTCTATCTTTTTAGCAAACCTTAACAGAATGATAAAAACCCAATTTACTTGAGTTGGGAACGACTAGCACATATGTGTGAGGGGAACCTTTACATTTACAAATTAAAGGCCTTCTGAAACAGTTCTGTTTTTAATAGATTTCTAAAGCCCAGCAATGTAGAAGTAGATGTTATGAAAGAGTTACATAACAGCACCACTACTCCAGAAGAAAAGGATCTATCTATCATCTATCTATCTATCTATCTATCATCTATCTATCTATCTATCTATCTATCTATCTATCTATCTATCTATCTATCTATCTATCTATCTATCTATCTATCTATCTATCTACCAACCAAACTTATTTGCCACTCATGGGTCAGGTGACACAATTACCTGAAAGTTTAAGCCATTAATAATTGGTTTAAGTCATCAAGAAGAAAACCAACCTAGAATTAAGGAGGAATTTCCTGATAGTGAGTACAATTAAGCTAGTGGAATGGCTTGTCTCCAGAAGTGTTGGATGCTCCATCACTAGAGGTTTTCAAGAGGAGATTGAGCAGCCATTTATCTGGAATGATATCGGATCTCCTGTTTGAGCAGGGGGAAGGACTAGAACACCTCCTAGGTCCCTTACAACTCTGTTATTCCATGTTCTAAGTGGAGCTTTTCAATTTCTGATATATAGAACTGCCATAATTAAACTGATTTATAGGATATATAATTGTATAAAATTCCATTAAAATGAGAGATATTAAAACAACTGAAGCAACAAACATTGGTTGTCAAAAATAGAAATGGAATCAGAGCAAACAACCTTAACATTACATGAAATGTTGAGAAGAACATCATTTTCTCCGTGCTTCTACAAATCACCAAGAATTTGTGATGCACAATTTTGCAACAACAAAAAGTAACTAATTCATTTTCATGCTTTAAGTGCAGATTCAAATTTCTATACTTTAACAAGGAATATAATTCATCTCAGTAAAATGGGAAATATTGGCCCAGATAATCATACTAAACAACTGCTATGTTATAGGAAAGAGTTGTCCTTGGACCCCTAGCTGTACTAGGTGAAAAGATCTTGTTCTTGTTTTTACCCACTTTATTTCAAAAGGTCCATTTGGTTTGAGGGATTCATATATAAGCAACAATTATTCAAACAAACTTTAAATGCTTAAACAACTGTGTTTGTGTGATATACAGAACCACAAATTATCCAACCACATTTTAACTTAACATGTTCTGGAAAATCAACCTGAGTGGTTAATTTATTGTCTAGAAAATTGCACTAATTGAGGAAATTAACAATGGATGTGTTACGTGCATATAGCCATTGTTGGCCTCAGAGGAAGGTTCATATCTTTAGCTGAGTCTGAAAATAATTGCCGCTAATATGGTTTATTCAGAATCAGAAAACTATAGTTTCACTTGAAAATAATTAAAATTAGCTGGCAGTATTATTGCCACATTTTATCCCTGTCACTGTTTGGGGGCAATTTTCAAAGGTGGTTCAGATTAAAATAAATTGTGTCATCCAACTTAAATGTTACCAAAATTTCAGTTAAGTACATTATCTCAATATTTTAGAAAAGAAATAATTCCTTTAGGATACTGCACCACATGACGGTACAATATTGTGACTTCTCCCTAGTGCCGTGATGGCGAACCTATGGCACGCGTGCCACAAGTGGCACGCAGAGCCATTTGTCAGGGCACGCAAGGCGCTGCCCTGTCAGCTGGCCAGCGCACAAGTCACTTCTGGTTTGCTCGGAGGGTGGTTTTAAGCGCTCCGAAGGCTTCAGGGAAGCCTCTGGACAGTCCCTGAAGCCTCCGGAGGGCCTCCGGGGGGTCGGGGGAGGCTCTTTTCACCCTCCCCAGGCTCCTATAAAACCCCTGGAACCTGGGGAGGGCAAAAAAAATGTAAAAATGGGGGGGGTCGCGTGTTTTGCACGCATGCGTACTGGGGTGGTCGCGCGTTGCATTATGGGTGAGGCACGCCCGCACTCGACCCCCCTGCGCTCCCCCCACTTGTGGCACGCGAGCCCAAAAAGGTTCGCCATCACTGCCCTAGTGTATTAATTTTTCATTTCTGCTTTGTCTTGTTTTTAACTTTAAAAATCATCGAGAAGCATTAATAATAATTTTAAAAGCACTACACAAATACCAATATATATGATTGTGAAATGTCCCAGTTCCTTAAAAGCAGTAATTAATCATGAGAAGCAAACAAGGGTCAAGATGAAAAGGATCAAGAGCTATTTGAGGAAGAGAAAGCAGAAAAGCAAAATGGCTGAAATATACTGCCAGCTATGAACTGAATATTTCAAGTGTTTTGCATTAAAGACATGGGAAACAACTGAACCACAACTTGGTTAAAATCAACATATAACTGCTGAAGCTAATGAAGTGACTCTAAATGGGGCCTTATTTGATAAGATTGTGAAAAATCTGAAGACAGTGCAATCTTTCAAACTAGTTATTCACACAAATGGGATCTAAATTAATTGTAGCAATTTCGAAGGAGCCTCTTGTCGGCCTTGAACATCTAAAAAAAAGAAGACCGCAAACAAAATGCTCATTGGAAGAGGAAACATAAGGTATAAGCAAGTATACTTGACTAGCAATATAATAACATTATTACAGAACATAAACAATTATGTTTCAAATTTAGTAATGGTGTTGAATTCAGAGGTATATGTTCACAAGCTTGACCTGTCTCTGGTAACAACTAACTTTTCAAAGGCAATTCCAGCAATTTTATTAATCTCACCCATCCATGTTATCCATCAACACTTTCTGTTTCTTTTTCTACTACCAAGGAAAAGTATACTCTATCACAACTTGTATCACATATCCAAAGTATGTGAATTCAGACTTCTGATCCCTGAGTTTGCGATATTACAACTCTGCTGCACAAGCTGCATTGCCTCCCAGTTTTTGTATAGATGCAACTCATGATGCTGGTCATCACCCAGCCAGATTATTTGCAGGACCAATTCTCTCTGAAAGCATCTGTCCATTCTAACAAGTCAGAAAGCATGGGTATGCTGCAGATCCCTTCTCTTAAATGTTACTATTTAGTGGGATCTGTGAAGCATGCTTGTTTCATAGGAACTCTGCCCCTTACCTTTGAGATCTGATGAGCCCCCGTCCCCTTGGTATTCTGGTAGGCTGCAGGTCCTTAGCCCTCTGGATAGTTATAAGAGATAGGTTTCCCCCAAACATTGGGATAGGATGTGATTTGAGTCTGAATATGATGGCGTTGATTGACTGCATTGGAGGAGAATGGATGGGGCACCAGAATTTTGCTTTTGGCTGTTATTGTTTTTGGTAAACAATTATGTTGCCCAGAGTTCTGTTTTTTAAAAAGAGAAATAAATGGATAGATGGATATGAAATTGCTGATCACTATGTCAACAGAACAACAACATATGAGTAATTTGTTCTTCTTTCCGCCCACCGTCTCTACATCCATAATTTAAAGGTGTCTCTTTTTCACTGTCAAACTTCACAGCCATACTGGAATGTACCACCACTTATTTCATTGAAATTGCAATAACACTGAGACTTATTATATACTGCTTCACAGTGCTTTACAGAACTCTCTAAGCAGTTTACAGAGTCAGCATATTGACTCCAACCATCTGTGTCTCATTTTGCTGACCTTTGAAAGAAGATAGTCAACCTTGAGTCAGTCAGGAGCACAGGAATCAAACTCCTGGCAGTGAGAGCAGAGTTAGCTTGCAATACTCCATTCTAACCACTGCGCCTCCATGGCTCTTGGTGTCCCTATTCTTCATGATTCATATAAACTTCCTCGCTAATCTCTTTAGTTGTATAACTCTTTAGTTATACATTATGAAGCATCTTTGCTTCTCACCATGAACTGTGTTTAGTAAGCATATATCTTGACATTACCTTTCTTAATATTTAATTAATATTTAGCTCTGATCTGAATTTGGTTTCCACTTTATTAAGAGTGTCATCTGATTACCTTACAATATTATTAGATTTGACATTCAATATTGACACCATCTGTCATCAGTTCCAATCCTTCCATTCTTCACTAATTAATTGGATAAGGAGTCCTTACCTATTCTGAACTATTCTGTGCCTTCAATGTTTTTGAAAGCCTTAATGTAACTTACTCTCTGTCATGAGCAGTACTGTCAGTCCTTGCTATAGCCAATGAACCAAAGATAATCATCCTTCTGCACTCTTTTATTTGTGGAGTATCTATTTTACATTAGCTATTTGGTCTCTTCTCTCTGTTTTTTTCCTGAAACCTACTTGTTCATTTGCCATTTCTCTAAGTATGGCTCAGCCCTTCTTCAGAAGTTGTTAAACAAAACTTTCTTTGAGTTAGGAATTAATGCATTTTCCTTCTTCAAAAGAAGTCCTATGCCTCATCTTTTTTCCAACTGTAAATCACAGTCCTCCCTGCCTGCAGCTTTAAGCAGTTCTTTTTTGTTATTGTTGTTAAGTTTTAACAACAATAATAAGAACTGCAAGAAAATAAATTACAACAAAAAATGAAAAAGAAAGAAATAATAGAGAAAGCTAAAAGTGCAATAAGAAAAGAAAACAGAAAAAAGATCAAGATATAAAGGAAGATATAAAGACATAAATAAGTGGCTTCTGATATTCTTTATAGCAGTTATAAGTACAATTGTATTATAATCTCTCTCTTTAAAGTTACACCATAACTCTCTTCTTTCTATAATCTATCCTGCCTAATCATCAAAACCATAAATCACAGCTTTATACAACTAAATTGATATTTCATGTACTTGGTGCTTTTCTATCTGACAGTTGGTCTATTGCCTGTCATAACTTACGTTCTTACATGCAGTTAGTTTATTTTCTGTGTTGCTCTGATTCTGTAATCCCATTTATAAAAGGTTACACTATAGTCTTCCCACTTCCTTAAATTATCTTTACTCCTTTCAGGATCTGCTGTGATTATTTTTGTCTCTTCCTCTCTGTGTTCTTGTGACTTGTTTGACCAAATTATTTTCATTTATATTTTCTTATTGTATTTCTCTGGACTTTTTGGCAGTCCTGACTGAGATGTTTCCTTGTTCTGCCCTGCTTGACATCAGAAATCTGTGTTCTGTGGTTCTCTAACCTTCTTAAACCCAAGGTGTTCATCCTTCACATTTCCTGCTGAGGTGTTTAAACATAGCATCTAACTGCAATCGTTTAAAATAGTCAGCACCTTTTCCTAAGGTTGCATTACTGCCCTTCACATAAACTGAAATACCATTTTGAAAATGAACTTCAATCATTACCCAATCCTAACATTTATTGGGTAGCTGCTAATTTTAATAAAATATAATCCTGTTACACACTGGATTGTTGCTAAGCGCATACTTAATGACATCCATTTTGAATATAATTGCCACTCCATTACTTTATATAGACTCATGCCCTGAATCATCTAATAATTTGATTTAAAGTGGCCCATTCCACTTCAGTCACATTAACATTCTTAAAACATCCAATTTGGTAGACTTTATATTTGCTTTGATAATTTCACATTTTCATTGATTCATGCTTCTTTCATCCAGAGGCCTCTGTACCATCCAATGCTGTGATCAAAACCAAGGGAACGTCATGCTGTCACAACACTTAAGGCTTATGGTGGCACTTAAAGTACAAAGATATCGTCATCTGGACATGATTTTGGAGTTTCTTCTTGAAAGTGGATTGATTTCTTTCAACCTGCAAAGCCTCAGCCCCATTGCAGTTATTCATTATGCTGCATGTGGGTATGGGTATCCATGTTTCTGTTCTTGAGAGAATGAGCAAAAAAAAAAAAAAAAGAGCCAAGAGTGTACACCAAACTATATTCCCAGCAGGGTCGCACAAAGTGTGAAGGTTATCCCAGCTGTCCATGTAAAGCAAACAGGCACCCATGCTGGGCAGTAGCAATAGAGGACGATGCCAAAGGAAGAGGTTCACTTTAGCAAAGGCATCATTTCATACTGTGCAGCAGAAGGCATTGGTAAACAATTTCTATATTTTAGTGAGAAAGCCACATGGATAGAAAAGATAAAGCAATTGACAATGTAGTGGTGGATAATGGGCCTCTTAAGCCAGATAGCACTCAACATGCTACTGAAAAATTGCTGAGGATCTTTCGGAGTACTAATGGCATTTATGACATAGCTAGGTTAAAGCCTTCAGGATATCTAGTTGACGATGCTGCCATGCAGGGAAAGAAAAGCTGAAGCTGCAAAAAAACAGAATTACAGTGAGAACATAGAATGCAAGGAGAATAAACATGGAAAGCTCAATACAGTGAAAGATGAAATGAATTGTCTACACATTGACATCTTATAAATCAGTGAGTAGATAAAAATTAGAATATGACAATTTTAGTAAAATAAGGTCACATTATGATAGCACCATTAGGTAGAAATCAGCTGCACTAAAGTTACTTCCAATTGCTATCTCTTTGTTCCAGACTTTAAAACATCTCATTCCCTTTTGGCTAGGTAATGGTTCCTGAATATTTCTACTAAGGTCACCTTCCTCTCTACCTGCTACTTATATTATTCAGGACATGAAAATCAAAAAATGAATGCTATTTTCAAAGTCAAAAAGGATGTAGCAAGAACAATATTTGGCTACAATATAATCAATGACTGAATGGTATTGATTAAACACGGTGGACAACCCTTTAATATGACAATTATCTGAGTTTATGCTCCAACCACTGGTGCAGAAGATGAGGTTTTATGGTCACGTTCTATCTGAAATTGATGTAATATCTAAATAAGATGAGCTGCTTCCAGAAATTGGAATGCCAAAGTTGGAAATATTTAAAAAGTTGGACTGAATGACCTAGAAATCGGAAACTAAGCAGGGGAACAACTTGTCCATTTTTGCGACACCAATGATTTTTTTCACTGCTAATATGTTTTGGGGACACAGTGGTTAAAGACTTTTGGCACAGTGGTTAAAGACTCTTAGCTATACAATTTGGATGAACATCCTTTGAATGGTGTGGGAGTAGGAATGGATTTCCAGAGGAAAAATTGAAGACTACAGGAACCAGGATCACTATTCAGGTGATCCTAAGGACACAGATAAACCTCCAAGTGCTTCAACAACCCTCTAAAAGGATGCAAATGACCAGCTGTCTGCAAGGAATATAAATCCTTCCATTCCCCACTGAAGAAGCTTCTTGGGTGAGAAGCAAAATGTCTTCAAAGAAAAAATAAGAAAGTCCAGGTATCTCCTGAAAAAGCACCTTTGGGACAACCATGACCTGGATCCCTGAGAATCTCTCCAGACTTGCAGTCACCAATCGCTATCACCAATTCAATCATGTCTGACCCCCGATGGATCAGCACTTTCCATGCGTCTCTGTCGTGCATCACTTCCTTCAGATTTGTCATGGTCATCCCAATGTCATCTTTTATAGTGTCTAGCCATCAGGTGAAAATATTTTATTTGCCTGCAATACTGCAAAACTGGCAAATTCTGCCCACAGCCTGCAGTTCAATCCTGATGGAGCTCAAGGTGAACTCAGCCTTCCATCTTTCCGAGGTCAATAAAATGAGAGCCCAGATTGTTAGGGGCAATATGCAAATAATCCTGACATTGTAAACCACCCAGAGAGTGCTGTAAAGTACTATGGGGCAGTGTATATAAGTCTAAATGCTATTACTATTTGAAGGCATATGAATGTTTTACAGTTTGCTAGGGTTTTTGTATGCTGTTAAATGAATGCACAAAAATAACTAATTTGTAAAGTTCACAAGTCTGCCTTATTCAATTCCAGACTATATACCCTTTATCACCTCAGAATCACAGTGGCTGATTTAAAGTTATTCAAAAAATAAAATGTGAGAAAATGCTACTGTCCATTTAAACTGTTGCAAGCACAGAAGAGACGACAGACATAGCGTGTTTTATTGTTAAGACAGTCAACAAACTGACCAGGCACATCAGACTTTTAATCATATTCTCTCTCATATGATACATATGGTAGTTCTATTTAAAAATATATCGTTTTAATATATGCGGTTTTAAGAGGAAAACAAAGGATTGTTGGAAGCAACAGAAGAGGTGATCAATGTGGGAATGGGATATTAATCAATCACTAGAGAAATCCACATGGACTTCATATATATGGCACTGATGATTTACTTATAGCTTCATACTAAGTGCCAATCTTAAGGCGTTGGAAGGTGTTGGTTTACTTCCAAGCTGGGAGAAAGGTGCTGGAAACAACATGGAGACTGAGTTTATTGATGAACAGAATCACACACAAAGACATTGTGCAGTTTTGGGTCAGCTGAACAAATGGCTGAATTGGTGGATGGAGCTTTATTGTTTCTGTAACTTTGATGCTTGGGATTTGTGCAATATGCGCTTTGTGTTTCTACAAGGCTGTTTGGCATTTTCTGTTGTGGCTAATGACTTTCGTCATGTTGGGTGAGGGGCTGCTTGTTCTAATTCTGTTACTCTGCTTTTGTTAGCTGTCAAACTTTGCCACGGGGAGTTTCGAAGTATCTTGTCTTGAATGGATTTCTGCCTGCCGTATTTGCTTTGCGTATGAATGGAGCCATCTAGATAGTTGGCTTCCTCTTTCAATAAGCTCTATATCTCCTTAAGTGTTGGCATTAGCTGTGGGCTATTAAGAAAGACTGGGGGCTGCTTTCTGTCTCTAAAATATGTTTTTCCATTTCTCCCTTAGGGAAATATAATATTCTAATTTTTTAATATTTCCCAAAATATTTCATTTGATGAGGGGGGGGGGGGCTTTCCAGGAAGGTATTCAAGCATCTCATCCATGTACAGAAGATAGCATCAGGGAATAAGAACAAAACAACTTTAGGAAAATTAATGAAGGAGAATGTCTAGCTAGTAGCAAGCAAGGATTGTATATACTCTGTGGCTTTGGCAGGACACTTGTTGCGGTTCCCTGGCCCTTTCTTTTTTACCCACTGGATTTTCCGATCTATCTGATACTTCACTTTAAAATTACTTAATTAAAAACATGAAAAGATGGTGTGCCGCAAAACTCTAATTACCAGTGCTGTTTTATTCCTAATAATCTAAGCTCTAAATGGCCCCCATTAGTATTCAGAGAATATAATAATACATTGGTGGATGTAGCCATCTCGTTTGATTGGAAAAGGCAAAGATTATCAAGGATAGTACAAAATGTCCTGCAGGAAGGGTGGCTAGAGGGCAATGGTAGGCATATTTCTGGTAAATTGACAGTTTAACTTTATTTTTCTGATATTTATTTATGTATTGCTTGCCTTCATTATTTGCATAAATAACTTAAGGCAGCGAACACAGATAACATTCCTTCCTCCTCCTCTTTTCCTCACAACATTTGAAGGGAGTTGAAGTGAGAAAGAGTGACTGGCTCCAAGTTATCCAGCTGACTTTCATGAATACAATACAATAGCAGAGTTGGAAGGGACCTTGGAGGTCTTCTAGTCCAACCCCCTGCCTAGGCAGGAAACCCTATACCGTTTCAGACAAATGGCTATCCAACATCTTCTTAAAGACTTCCAGTGTTGGGGCATTCACAACTTCTGGAGGCAAGCTGTTCTACTGGTTAATTGTTCTAACTGTCAGGAAGTTTCTCCTCAGTTCTAAGTTGCTTCTCTCCTTGATTAGTTTCCACCCATTGCTTCTTTTTTTAAACATTTATAGGGAAAAGGGTAGGTGGAATAGTGTACAAATTTTGGCAGTTGCAAGTGCGGCAGGCGCCCCCTCCCTCCAAACTCATTAATTACATCTAAGTATATAACATTAATACATGATCATATAAAATCAGCATATTAGTTCTAGAAAAATTTTCAATCAATTTATATATTATAATATAAAGTCTAGATATAATTTCATTATTACTTTCGGTCTGTTTATAACAATGTGTTTTTCTTATTCATTTTTGTGATCTGAGTTTTCTTGTTGTTGCCCCTTCTCCCCCCGCTGGCAGAGCTCCGGCCCCTCCCGTGTCTTGTGTAACCGTTGTAGCGTCTTCTGTTTTTTCTAGGTTCGCTTTGTTTTTTTCCATAAAGGCCTACGCCTCTATGGGTGTATTGATTCTAATTCTTGTGTCCTCCCAGAAAATCAACATACCTTCAGGCATCAACCATCTAAACCACACCCCCTTCTGGTATAATTTATTCGCCAATTGCGAATAATTTTTCCTTTTCTCCCTAATTTTTTTGGGGATCTGCTTCAAGATGGTTATCTCCCTATCGTGATATGTCAATGCTTGCCCCCTTTGTACACCCAGAATTTCATCTCTTGTGCTTTTCCTACGGAATTTAATATGGACCTCCCTGGGTACATTGTGTGTTCTGGCATATGCTGAATTCACTCTATAGACCAGATCTATCTCCCATTCCATCTGTTGTTTATCTTTGTGTATGTATTCAGCTAAAATATTAGTCATAATGTCCCTTATATTTTCCCCATCGGCTTCTATAACATTTTGAAATCTAAGATAAAAGGACATTCTCTCAAACTCTGTTTTCATTTGTTGGATATCAAGTTCTTTGTTTCCCTTCTGCAATGCTTCTACCCCCCCTCGCCTCTGCCACCCCACCCTCCACAAGGTCCAGTCTCTGTGAATTCTTATAAATTTGGACTTGATTCTCTTTAATTTCTTCCTTCATTTCTTTTAACTGTTTCTTAATTTCTTCCTGGCCCTGTATAAGTTGCTGGAGCATTTGTTGCAAATTCATCCCTGTACTCTTAGGTTGCATCAGTTCTGTAATCTTTGACTGTGAGGCAGGACTGGATCTTGCAGATGTCGGTGCAGATGCAGCAAAGCCAGGTTTTCCAGGGGGTGGTCTTTTTGAAGACATAGTTTATAAAGTAGAGAGATCAGTCAGTATAGAGAATGGACAGCTGGAGAAGTAAAGCAGGCAGATGAGTCCAGGAGGCAGAAGATCCAAGCAGATGGGAGTTCCTTTAGTCAGCCTAGCAATAGAGAGGAATTTCCCCCCCAGGAAGTTCAAAAAATAACAATCCACAAGAGAGTCTTCTGGGTGACACGGAGACAAAGACCGGAAGCCTGAATTTTAGAGGTGGAGTCAAGTTTCACAGTTCATAAAGACAATGGAAGTGCCCTGCCAGATTTGGGCTCAGAGGCGTAATAAAATTTTTAAAAGTTCACAAAGTTCTCAGGTCATCAGTAAGTCCTGGAGCTAAATCCAGTGAAAAACACTTTTACAGGGGTGAGGCGTCATTGGTTGGCTCTCCCCCTTCCTCCATCCCCTGGGGGCGAAAGCAGAATTTTCTCAAGCCGCTTGTCCAAGGGGGAGGGGAAATCCCTCTCCCTCCAGCCGCACCTCAAAAAGGATCCGAGAGTTTTACTTTTAAAAATGCTGAAAAGTCCATTAAATCAAGAGAAGGGGAATGAAGAGAGGAAGCGCCTCACCACACCGCCGCTGCACCTTCAATTCTGCATCGTCCGAACAGCATGGAGCGAGACGCACACGCGCCCTCCGAAACTGCTCCCCGATGCCTGGAGCAAAGCGGAGGAGCCCCCACCAGCCGCCGCTGATGCCAGGGTCCTCGGCGAGCCGCTCCCTCGGCAGGATGCCTCTCCGGGGCGTCCTGTGCCCCCCCAAGGGCGGGGGAAGCCCACCGGGAAGCGGGAGCAGGCAAGGAACTTGCCCGTCGCTGTAGCCGCCGGAACCGGAAGTCTCCACCCATTGCTTCTTGTTCTACCCTCAGGTGCCTTGGAGAACAGTTTGACTCACTCTTCTTTGTGACAACCCCTGAGATATTGGAACAATGCTATCATGTCTCCCCTACCCAGTTCCTGCAACCGTTCTTCCTATGTTTTAGTCTCCAGTCCCCTAATCATCTTTGTTGCTCTTCTCTGCACTCTTTCTAGAGTCTCCACATCTTTTCTACATCGTGGCAACCAAAACTGAATGCTAATTCAAACTTTTTATTTTCTGGTAAATTGGTAGTTTTAAGTGCTCATTGCCTTCATGGCATCCATTATAGGAATACCAACTCCCCAGCAGCCATTTGTGAGAATGTCTTCAACATGTGTGTGCTCAAAATCCCAAATGTGCTTCGAAAGGTTGAGTAGACCTAGACAGCAGAATGCCAAATGTTTGGAAAAACTGAATCCAGAAAATAGGAATGTTCTATTGCTGCTTGGGTTAAATTACTATGCACAAAGCCTGGGCCTGATAGTTGAAAGGGTCCCCAAAATTTTAATTTAAACAAAAAAAATGCATACTGCACATTTTGAAGCAGAAATCTTGCTCAGCTCTATTCCTTCTCCTTCAGGCGTTATGGAAATATAAAGATGCTAGCATAAACAGAGCTTAGTTTTGCAGAATATCCAATTTTTTAATAAAAAAAAATATTGGATATTGAGACAGAAAAGTTGCTACTGGCATTGGCTGGTAAATGTTGGAAGTAAGGGAGGAACAGTGGTGGGATACGACTGGTATGCCCCTGTACGGGCGTACGGGTGCCTGCTGGGAGCACCAGGTACTGTTCCATTCCGGTACTCTGGAGGGCTTACCTGCCCGCACTCCTTACTGGTATTTGAGCCGATCGGGGCTTTTGCGCATTCGCACGGAGCGTATGGCGCCTGCACAACACTCCACTAAGCAACTGGAGCGTCAGAGAGCCATTGCGGAGCATCACGGGTGGTAAGTATGCATGCACATGCTGCACGCATGCTGCGCGCATGCATGTGAGTGAAGCGCTGCCCCATTTAACCATACCGGTTGCAACGGGATCCGGAACCCACCACTGGGAAGGAAGGACTCTGAGTATTGAATATGCTCTCCCTAGGGGCAGGGAAAAGGCAGCATAGCAAGAGGGGGACCTTGCAGAAGAAAGAAAGCATCTGAAGATGAATGTAGAACCATGGGTTCTTCCACTTTGGTTGTATAATCTGGAAAAGAACATGGATAACTAGTCGGAGTCTTAAAGGAAGGCTCTGTGCTTATATTACAGGTCCTCTTTGATTCAAATATATTTAATATTTTTCCCCTTCTTGGGAATGGCTGAGCCCATATACCAGTTTGAAATGCATGCACTGATACTTTGATGTTCAGAAGAGTGGTGCTGCACAGCACCTATGCCGAACCAGTAAGCAAACAAAATCATGGCTGTGCTGTGCTCCAGTCATGTATTGCTTCAAAATTTGAAATCTTAACTTTGTTTTAGTTGACTTCTGATTTCTTTATGTCTTACAATGGCTGCTTCTGGAAGCTGAAGTCCACTTAAAGTTACCAATGTTGAGAAACACTGATGTAATCCATGCCAGAATGTAGTACGTTTACCTGGTTTCCTTAACTGGAACTGGATTATGTGATCTACCATAGGTACATATAGTACAGTATCACTGTTGATTCGTTCTCTCTTACTAGAGTTGGAAGCAGAGGTGGCATTCTACTGGTTCAGACTGGTTCACCTGAACTGGTAGCAGAAATCGCTGGTGGCCCCGCCCAGCCGCCCCTACTCTATGGCATCCCATTTAGGCCCCTTTTTCATCAAAAGTGTATGCGTAGAAGGCTGAATGCATGTGCAGAGATGGCGCGAGCGAGCAAAGCAAGCTTGCACATGTGCTCACATTTGCGGACCGGTAGGGAAGGTAAGTGAATACCACCCCTGGTTGCAAGAAATATCCATCTGGTTCAGTTCCAACTGGGGAGAAAAACACTGGGAACATGGCTGCTGATTGGAAAGATGGTTTATTGATAAAAAGGACCACATGGGTTTGAGGTCCTGGTACAGCTGAACACATGGCGTGGAGAATGAGAGTTATTTATACCCTCTCTTAGGCTTTGCCCTGGAGCTTCCTGTTCCTCTGGCAAGAGCATGTATTCTATTTGTTGCTGTATCTGTTGTATTCCTTGTTTTCCTCGACCTACGACCAGGGATTCCCTCGCTGACAGCTAGCAACAGCCAGGCCGCGTCTGATTGGCCAAGATGCGGCTTGGCTGAAGAGCGGGCTGTTCCTCGCTTCCGATTGTTTTCCCTGCTTGACAGCTCCGTATAAATAGCTGTCAAGCAGGGGAACGCTTGCTTCTCTCCTGTACTGTTGCATTACTGCCTGTTACAATAAATCGTTGAAGTTTACCTCAGCTGTGTCCAGCCTCGTCCTTCGCCCACCATTCAGCAGTATCAGACTCCCATGTGGCCATGTGGAGTCAGTTTGTCTGAATCAAGTTTGAAACCTGCTGGGTGATGCAATTAAAAGGCTTGTGTTCTGAAAGGGTGTTGGGACATTCCTATTGTGTCTTAATGCTTTTGTGGTTTGGATCTTGAGTGAGGGCTGATCCTACCATTTGTTCAAAATATCCTGTCATGAATGGATTACCACATCTGCATTTCTAAAAGCGGGCTTCAGCTTCATATCTGCTTGGGGGCAGGAAACTGTGACTCTGAGTTTCTGTCTTTAGAAGCATGTTTCTCCTTTAGGGAAAATATAATATCCTGCCTTTTTAATATTTCCTGAAATATTTCTTCTAAAAGGGGTGGGTTGCTCTTGATTTGGCCTGGTTCGGCCGAACTGGTAGTGGAATTCAGGCCTGGGTTGCAGAAACGGCAGTGACCCAGCCTGCCAAGCCCCTGAACCAGTTCCCTCGCTGCTGCTTGGCCGCCGCCATTTTGGTTTTTAGTGACTGCAGTTCACTGTACATTGTTCCTCGCATGCGTGAAGAACAATTTACATCGAACCGCACATGTATTGCATGCGGGTTGTGAACCAGTAGTAAAACTGGCAGCAACCCACCTCTGGTGCTAACTGTCTACCCTAGGTATTTCATCCAAGAGATTCTTCCACAGAAGGAAAGGAAGGATAAAACAGAAACAATATATAAAGTATAATTAAATCCTTGTTTTGATTTGACCAAGTTAATTGAATTGAGATCTTCAGCAGAGTTTATATATTATCCTTCAGGTTGGATCAAACATGCTGTCTAGTTTTCAATGCTGGGTCATTTTTTCATTTTGTAAGAGATGGATACATTTAATGAAGAACGCTACCAAAAGAGCTACTTTTCTGTGTGCAGACAGTGAATATTGCATCACACTAAATTATTTTAATTTCTAGGAGTTTTTTTTTAGAAACATGGTCTGATATATGTTGTCTAACCATTTGACTTGCCTGGGCCATATGGACTGAAGAGTCTTGGGCCACATATAAAATGTATAAGATAGTTAATGAATGTATATAACAAATTTTCTATATTTTTTATTATTTGGGGGGGGGCACATTACTGCAGCTCATGGGCTGTGGGTTGCAAAAGCCTGGTGTAGCAAATGAGAATATAGACTCTATATTGGTGGTTTTAAGCGCTCCGAAGGCTTCAGGGACCGTCCGAGGCTTCCCTGATGCCTTCGGAGTGCTTAAAACGACCCTCCGAGCAACCCGGAAGCCACTTCCGGTTTGCTCGGAGGGTGGTTTTAAGCACTCTGAAGGCTTCAGGGAAGCCTCTGGACAGTCCCTGAAGCCTCCGGAGGGCCTCCGGGGGGTCAGGGGAGGCTCTTTTCACCCTCCCCAGGCTCCTATAAAGCCCCTGGAGCATGGGGAGGGCAAAAAAACCATGCAAAAATGGGGGGTGGTCACGCGTTTTGCGCGCATGCGCACTGGGGGGGGTCACGCATTGCATTATGGGTGCAGCACGCCTGCACTCGACCCCCCTGCGCTCCCCCCACTTGTGGCACGCGAGCCAAAAAAGGTTCGCCATCACTGATATAGAGAATGTGATTATTTCCCCCGTGTCAAAATTCCACACCTCTTGTTCTCAGTGCTGAAGACTTCTTGTTTCAAAGCAAGCAAAATTGCAGCTGGGATATATGTGTTTTGAATCAACCGTTGAAAGGAAAATTATACAAACTCACATTTGTGAATAATATTTACAAAATTAATTTAATTGGTTCCTGTGAATAGATTCAGCCTTTCCATTGTATCCATTTTTTAAAAATCTTGCCAGTGAAAAATCCTCATGGTGTCTGACTAAGCTGATACTGTGCCAACCGTTAACTTATCTGAAAACTGTTTTTATTATTTTATTTAATTTGTGGTGTCTACACAAATCCACTTGGCTTTTTATAGCAGCCATATGCATAAAATGAGTAGATAAGTAGTCTACCAATAGAAGTATTTTCCATAATAATGAAGAGCTTGACATAACTCTATTCTTGGCGGTGCTTATTTTCTTTCATCAACTAATAATTTTGGCACATTCATCTATCCTTCCTTCCAAGCGGATGCCTTTTGTGTACTAAAATGCTGACATTATTTATAAGGAACACTGCATCTGAGTATGCTTGCAATCAGTACTACAGGACAATTTCAGTCAATGTTAGTTCAATTTATTCCATCTAAATGACTCTAAAGTGTAAATAAAATTGAATCAAAGCTACTGTATTTGACTCACGGTACAACTGCAACAAGATATTTTTTAAACAAGATGCCGACTACAAAACGGAGGAATAGTACTAAGGAAGCTGTTGCAAATCTCAAAGTTTGTAGGAATATGAAAAACAGATTGGCTGCAAAATGTTCCTACCTCAAAGAAGCCATTTTGAGGGTTTCAAATGGGAATTTGGCTATCTCAGGAGCCACTTTATGAATGTTCTGAAATCAACAGGTGGACTGTTCTATGGTTTTGGCTTGAGCCACCTTTTCTCAAACGCTTCTCGGCCAAAGTTGGTGCCAGAGTTTGGGACTACCCAAGTTTCTGTGCTGTTAGTTTAGTTTGGATGGGGCAATGAGCCCTCAAAAGAGCCGCTGGTGGTACAGTGGTTGAAGCGCAATATTGCAGAAAAACTCTCTCCATAGCCTGGAGTTTGATCCTGATAGGGCCCAAGCAGAGGTGGGCTGCTCCCAGTTCAGCTTGGATTGGGTGAACCGGTAGTAGCAGCGGTGGGAGGCTCTGCAATCACGCAGACGAGCAAACTGGTAGTAAAAAAATTGGAAACTCACCACTGGGCTCAAGGTTAACTCAGCTTCCCTTCTTCCTAGGTTGGTAAAATGAAGACTCAGATTGTTGGGAGCAATATGCAAATAATGCTTTACATTGTTAAACTGCTCAGAGAGTGCTGTAATGTGGTATGTGGTGGTATATAAGCCTAAAATGCTAAAAAGCTATGCTAATGTGAGAAAAGAGTGTTGAAAGGAAATATGGCCATGACAGACCATGCCTGCTTTAGATTATAGGATTGCCTGACTCTCTGTCTTTTTAAAAAAAGATTGCTAGGGGCAAGAGAGTTCATGATCAGTGTTCAATGAGCATTCTGTTGTGGTTTTTTGTAGGCAATTGTGATAAAGAGATGGAAGTACAAATGTATGTACTACTTTGCTTCATACACAAGTGTTCCAAATACTGCTGGGATGTATAGATGTAAATATTCCTAATACAACATTGGTTTGAACTTGGTGGGCATGTACATTCTACAGAGCTATATTCTCATCTGTTCATGATATCATTACTATTACCCACACAATTAAGGAACGCTGGGAGCCTTTTTATTTTTGCAGCTAGCAGCACCCCAGGGTACAAGCAAAAAGATAAGAAAATACAACACAACTGCTGTTTTTTGACTTGCACTTGTGGCAGGCAGGCTGCCAAAAAACAAGCAATAAACCCAGGGCCTACAGAAAATTTGCCAAGGAGAAGAATTTTTTTTTTTAGTTTTTTTCCCATCAAAACATGAAGTAAACGTTTTAGGGGAGATGTTTGGGAAAGACCTCTGTTCTATTGTTTCTGTTGCAGGAAAGGGGAGCTGATAACACAAGAAGCAATGGATGGAAACTAATCAAGGAGGGAAGCAACCTAGAACTAAGGAGAAATTTGCTGGCAGTGAGAGCAATAAACCAGTGGAAAGGGTTGCTTTCAGAAGCTTCATCACTGGAGGCTTTTAAAAAGAGACTGGATAGTCATTTGTTTGAAATGGTGCAGGGTCTTCTGCTTGACAGGGGGCTAGACTAGAAGACTTCCAAGGTCCCTTCCAGAGGTGGTATTCAGCCAGTTCTGACAGGTTCTGGAGAACCAGTAGTGGAAATTTTGAGTAGTTTGGAGAACTGGCAAATAGGCTGGCCCCGCCCTCACTGCCTCCCATCCTCCCAGCTGATTTTGTTGCCCTGAACAGGAGAACAGAGCTGGAAAGCAGGTTATTGTGGTTGGGAGGGAATGGGGATTTTGCAGTATCCTTCTCCTGCCACGCCCACAAAGCCACATCACACCCACACTCACGGAACTGGTAGTAAAAAATTTGGAATCTCACCCCGGTCCCTTCCAATTCTATTATACTGCCCACCCCTAACTCCTATGCTGCTTTTTTTGGAACAATGGGGTGTTTTTTTGTGCAAAGAATGCAGGAAGTGTCAGCAAAGAGTATACACTCCCTGCAGGGTCACCCAAGGTATGAAAACCATCCCATATGCCCAGCTAAAGCAAATAGGCACCTATATTAAGCAACAGCGGCACAGGAAAATGCTGATGGTCATTTTAATGACAATGGCAAAAGGATGATTTCATGCTGCATGGAAAAAGACAATTGTAAAACCACTTCTGTATTTTACCAGGGAGGCCCCATGGATGAAAAAAGATGAAGTGAATGACAATGTAGCATCAGATAAAGGGCTCCTCAGGTCAGATGGCATTCAAAGAAAAACCCGAAGAATTTTTTGGGAGGATTAGTGGTGTTTATGATGTGGCTAGATTAAAGCCCTTGGGACGTCTTGACGTTGATGTGTCCATGCAGGAAAAGAAAATACGAAGCTGAAAAGACGGAATGACTGTGAGAACATGGATTGGAACATGAATATAGGAAAGCTCAACACAGTGAAAGATGAAATGAATCGGCTGCACAATGGCATCTTAGGCATCGGTGAATGGAATGTTTTCCTCCCAAGCTCAGAATGCTTGAATTGGCCAATGCCAGCTCAGAATATTTTGTACTCTATGAAGCATTATCTCTTAGCTAAGAATAGTGCACATCCAAGAAACTGCAGACAAAGGTGTCTTTCAGATAGCCGTGTTAAAATGCTATCTGCCAGTCCTTGAGCCAGCAGAAAAATATGACAGCATAAATGGAGCTGCCCCCCTTGTTGATCCGTAATCTGCAACAGTAACAGGGCTAGCAAAGAGCATTCTTCTTATAGACCAATTGTGATTCTCTTGGTTTCATTTCCCTTCCGTCTCCCAGTGGAAAAACAACCACTAGTGACATTCTCTAATTTATTTATTCAGTGTATGGGGATGTTACATTATCCAGGAGACTAGAATACTAATACAGAGTAGTAGTTTGGCTGCCTAAGACTGCTAACCCTGTTTGGCTCATGTTTGCATACTTTCTAAGGTGCTCCAGGGGGGTTGGTGTGGGGGTATAGCGTGTGAGCTAGCTCTGTACCAAAAAAAACCCCACCAGACAAACAACATTCTGCAGTGTTATCTGGGGCACTCTCCCTCTACCAAAGATGGCTTTCACATGCGCGTCACAACTGGGAAGATCCAGGATCGGCACAATTCTGTCTGCCTGCATGAAGCGCTGGCTTGTCTTCCCATCGAAGTGGTACCTATTTATTTACTTGCATATAACAGGCTTTCAAACTGCTAAGTGGGCAGAAGCTGAGGCAAGTGATGGGAGCTCACCCACCATGCAGTGCTAGGTCTCAAACTGCTGGAGCAAAGATCATCTCTGGAATCATCAAGCCACTGAGTCACTGCACCATTAACACTCTCTAAGATAAAATGGGATGGGATGGAGTTGATACAGTAGATGTCGTATAAGTGAGGGCTTAGCCTGACGGGTTTAACTACCTATTAAGTGGAACAATGTATACAGAGGCAGTTTGGAAACATGGGGTGAAAGGGGAATGAGTTTCTCCAATGGTCTTCTGTTCAGCACTTCCATCAATTGGGCTATTTGTGAGTTGAAGTCTGATGAATATTAAAGTTAACCTTAAAAAGCAGTTCTGCAATCATTTGAAAGAATGATAAAACTGCATTTATAAAGAGTTGACATAAGACTTGACAAGTGCAACAGAAAGCTCTAGTCCTGTATATGGGTGGATGCCTTTATGAAACTCAGATGGATGTTTTTTCTTGCATCCAGCCCAAAATGACCATGAACAGAATGTCCCAATTTTTAGAGGAAAGGGTGCATGCCTGCAGAAGCCAAAACTGATAAAACGTTGCTGATCCCAGTCCCTACCATATCAGCAACCACATTGTTAGCGAAGTTGTAACCCAATCCAAAACTATGTCAGGAGAGAGAAAATACAACTTTAAAACTTCAAAATAGTTTAATGTTATGCTACCGCAACCTTGGGTTGGGGAAGAGATAAAGGGAATGTTATGATGACATGACCCCCAAAAAAACCAAAACAAAAAACCTTTAAAAGAGCATGTGAGAATGATTTTAGAGACATAACCAAAGCCACGTCTACCTAAGGATAAAAATAGTCAATGTACATTCAAGTAGATAAGAGGTAGAGGAGACTACACAAATGTGAGTCAAATGGGAGTGCAACTCATTCCACCAAAACAAGAAACAATGGATGGAAGCAAATCAAGGAGAGAACCAACCTAGAATTAAGGATACATTTCCTGACAGTTAGCACAATTGATCAGTGTAACAGCTTGCATCCAGAAGTTGCATCCAGTTGCATCCAGAAGATGTGAATGCTCCATCACAGGAGGTTTTTAAGAACAGATCAGACAACCATTTTTTTCTGAAATGGTACAGGCTCTCCTGCTTGAGTAGGAGGGTTGGATAAGAAGATTCCCCAAGTCCCTTCCATCTCTTTTATTTGGTCAGATGTATTTTAATCCAAAACCCTTTCAGTGTCTAAATATCCACACTGGTTTAGGTTTAGTGTAGTTTTGCCATTCCCTTGCTGATGTGTGGGCACAAATAGATTTTGAGTTGGTCAGCAATTTGGGTGATATATATTTGCATATAGTTAGAGTGGGACATCATCAATGTCTAGAAGGGATGGCTTAGGCCTGGGTGATGACCTTCATTCAGCCTTTATCCCAATTTCCTTTGTTTTCTGTGCTAGGAACCTAGCAATTCATCTGGATATCATGTCCATTGTCAGAAATGTTAGACTTTGAATAGTCACCTCATGGCTCTGGTCAGATTTGTGTTGCAAGACACAGAATTCTGAACCGTGGATTGTTTCCTGTTGTCTGTAGGCAGCATCTGGATTTTCATTCCTTGAAATGTCTGGGTTGTGCAGCAATTTGTCACGGTCTGAAGGGAGAAAGGTTAGATCTGACCCCAAGGATTCTTGGTTATTGTCCTCCATGTCTGGAGTCCATGTAGCAACAACAGGAGATGGTCTATTGAAGTGGATGCAATTATCTTGAAGAATTGTGAAACCAGGTCTATTAATGGTTTAGCTGTTTTCTGTGTTATCACTAATAATTTCCTCAGGTCATCCCATCTTTTTTATTATGTCAATTTGTTCCAGGCCTGACAAGGCACTGAGAAAGTTAATCAGGTTTCTCTCTAAAGTTTTTTCAGTGATCTGTCTTGCAATAGGAGGCACAGATTAATAGCTTGAACTTTTCTTCTTAGGGGTGATAATTTTAAAAAAAGATATATTTGGGCTTACATAGATCCATGTTGCTATTTTTATATGTTAAAAATATGTTCTTTTCGACTAGAATGCGGTAGTTGTAAACTGACTTCTTCTGTATGAAAAACGCATGTTGGAAAAACTTTCAATCCCTCCTGGATGGAAACCTTCTGTAAATCAGTCAGCTGTCTTTTACAGTGTAATAGCTGGATGAGGGACAGAATGTTTCTAGATTCCCATTTTCTTTATAATTTGTTATTTTGGATATATGGTAAGCATCTAATGCAGGGGTGTCCAAACTTGGCAACTTTAAGACTTGTGGACTTCAACTCCCAGAATTCCCCAGCCAGCTGGCTGGGGAATTCTGGGAGTTGAAGTCCACAAGTCTTAAAGTTGCCAAGTTTGGACACCCCTGATCTAATGCATCTACAAAAATTGACTTTTTAAAGATTATTTAGGGATTATATGGTTACTTCCACCATCATTTCAAAATCAAATAATTTACAATGGCAATCGAGGTTACACAACAGGTGTGCAATAGCATGGAGTCTCAGGCACCCTGTAGGAGTAGACACGTAGCGGTTTACAGAGTCAGCATATTGCCTTGAACAATCTGTGTCCTTATTTTACTGACCTCAGAAGGATGGAAATCTGAATCAACCTTGAGCTTGCGAGAATCGAACTGCTGGAAGCCAACCGTCAGCAGAAGTAGCCTGCAGTACTGCATTCTAATCATTGCACCACCACAGTTTTCATAGATTTTATTCTATAACAGTGTTGGCTAACCTTTTTGTTGGCATGTGCCAAAAGCGCACACATGCACAACAGCACATGTGCGTGCCCACACTTATAATGCAATGCACATGCAAACCCCAGTGCCCCCCCCTGTGACTGCACATGCCCACATGCCTAGTAGGCTCCCTGCAGCCTCCTGGGACCAAAAACAGGCCGGAGAGGGCTCACTACATGCTTCCGTGCTCCCCCACCCTCTGTGCATGTGTCTTCCACTTGAGCCCCGCCCCACAAGCATGAGCAGCAGAAACCCAAAAATCAGCTGACTGGCAGGAGGTGCGCACGCATGTGTGGTAGAACTGGGCTGAGGTGATGTCTCACATGCCTGCAGAGAGGGCTCTGCGTGCCACCTGTGGCACCTGTGCCATAAGTTCGCCATCGCTGTTCTATGAGGTCCAAATCAGTATAATTGAAAACACAACACAGGATATATACTGTGTAAACATAGAGAACTGCCCCTCCCTTCACAACTCCAAAAAGGTGGTGGGATAGAAGTCGTGTAAAATCCTGTACATGGGATCGTGACATAGTGTAACTTCTCTGAGAGCTTAAGGGAAGCTGGACAGTACATTTTTGGTTTTTATAATATTAATTAACCTGGATTTTTACATTGCATATATATATATATATATATATATATATATATATATATATATATATATATATATATATATATATATATATATATATATATATATATATATGGTTTTTGTATATATATATATATATATATATATATATATATATATATATATATATATATATATATATATATATATATATATATATATATATATATATATATATATATATATATATATATATATATATATATATATATATATATATATATATATATATATATATGGTTTTTGCCTGGTTGTTTTATTTCATTAATGTGCGCTGACCAGAGTTACCTTTGGTGAGATCGGTGGCTATATAGGTACATTTGATTAATACATAAATAATAAGTCTCAGTTGGATTCCTATAAGGAACATATTTATAATATAGCTTTATAGATAATATTATTTTATTTAGGGTAAGCTATTTATTTAGCCTGTTTATTTATTTATTTTTAATGGCTCTACCAGAGTTGTAGGGATTCACCTTCGGTGACCTAGCCCACAACTCCAAACCAGTATTTTGACAGCAAGGATAGTAAGAATGCTATTAAATTTCTTTTCCTTACTATGTTCCTGCTGAAGTTTGCTCCATTGTCATATTCCTACTCTTGCCAAGTTTGAGAAATATGGTTATTTCTATTGATTTTAACTGAGTGGTCACAAAAATTATTTCAAATTGTTTTCGGCTCTGAAATGTGAAACCACTGAGTGCAAGATGTCTCTCGGTTGGTGGCATCTAGCAGAATTTTGTTGAAAATGACATACATCTTCCACCAGACTCCATGTGGGTTGCTAAGAGTTCAGCTGAAATGAGAAGAATGTCATACAAGTAGAAAATAAAACACTCCAGGAAATAATTGAGTATGCTTCTATCCTATGAATCTGATGAAACCCTTTACACTTTTCTTCTATTTCTTCCCCATTCTGCCTATGGAATATTTGCAATCAGTTGCTGTGACATATGAATCCCAAATGAAACAAGATGTTCTCAGAAAATCTAACCTTCCCCTGTATATGTGATAGGAGCAGACTGCTAATATCCCTGCCTGTATCATGCTGCTTTCATGGGTACAAAATGGTCACATTTATCTCAGGTTGTAAAACTACAGTAATGGACAAAATTACACAATGAATTGTTTATTGGTTTCTGAGTTTAACTTTCTGTCCCTTCACACTGGCAAGCAGAGATTTAATTCCCGTTCTATTATTCTCGATAGGGGCTCTCCAGCTAAACATCTTTTAGAGATATATTTTTCTTTCTCCCATTGCCACAGCAACAATTGACCTGAAGTGGAGCAGCAAAAATGCTTTATTCCAGCATATGGTGGATGACAAAAGTAATGTATGAATGCAGGCAAAGGGATTCTTATTTAAGCACTCACTTCTGCCTGGCAATTTTCATCTGCTAATGTTCTCTAGATCTATTTTCATATAAGAGACAAATATGGATCGGAAAACTCCTTATTTCCTTAGTAACACCTAACAGACCAAAATTCAATCAAACAACCAAGGTCTTCATATAACCTTGATTTCCTATTGCATTACAGATATTTCAAAGTATTTCATTTGGTGCAACTAACTGAAAATAATATACTTAGTTGTACTACTGAGAAAGTAGCAAATTTATTAGACGTTGGATGGGGAAAATTGTCTGTCTTTGTCTATCTGTCTCCTTGTCTGCCATCTATCTATCTATCTATCTATCTATCTATCTATCTATCTATCTATCTATCTATCTATCTATCTATCTATCTATCTATCTATAATCTACCTACCTACCTACCTACCTACCTACCTACCTACCTACCATCTATCTCTATCTATCATCTACCTCTATCAAAAAATACTAGTTCACAAGACACAAAAGCAGCTACTTTTAATTGCAGATCTGTAGCAAACACTTGACTCATCTTTTCAGACTTTTTTCAACTATTTAAATTTTCATTTTAAATTATGCTTATCATTTCCAAAGTAGCATCTCTATGTTGATATTAACA